>NW_027530544.1:1082571-1089088 GCF_008692635.1 Crocuta crocuta | reverse complement strand
CTGAGGTGTGTGTGTGTGTGTGTGTGTGTGTGTGTGTGTGTGTGAGTGTGTGTTGGAGAGCAGTCCCGTAGGACTGAACCCCTAACCTGTGGGATCTGATGCTATCTTTGGGTAGATAATAGCAGAATTGCTTGGTTGAACATATGCAAAACCTCCTACACACAGAGACTTTGGAATCAGTCTCAGAATACCAATTTAGGCACTTAACTCAGACTTGGGAGGTCAAGGGAAGGCTTCTCAGAGAAGGTGTCATAAATAGAGAATGAAGAATAAGTAGAGAGGTGCCTGGGTGTCTGAGTTGAGTGTGGAGCTCTTGACTTTGGCTCAGGCCATGATCTCATGGTTGTGAGATAGAGCTCTGCATTGGGCTCTGCACTAGGTGTGGAGTCTGCTTGAGATTTCTCTCTCTTCTTCTCCCTCTGCCCCTCCTCTGCTTGCACTCTCTCTCTGACTTTCTCTCACTCTCTCTCTCTCTCAAAAAAAAAAAAGAATAAGTAGAAATTAGTAAGGTAAAGAAACTTTTCAAGCAATCAGACCACAGCAGGGTCTAGATTATGAAAGACTTTATAAATCACATGGAAGAGTTCAGAGTTTTCCTTGAAATGTTATACCCAGATCGCAGTATCCTCACCGACCAGAGACCACCAGGGAGACCGAGTCACGCATGCAAAGGCAAAGGGCTTTATTACGGGCTTAATAAGCTCGGGCCCACAGACTTCACCAGCGTATGGGTCCGTGCTGAGAGCCTCGAACAAGGGCAGAGTAGGGTTTTTATGGGGTTTGAGACGGGGGAGTTACAGAAGTTGTGACATGGGAACAGTGATCCAGTCATCATAATTCAACATCATTGACAGTGGGTTTGACCACACACATTGTCTAGAGTATTCGTTTCTTTTGGCGGGATCCAATTACAGCATTTAAAGTACCTTTAAATTCAACCAATCACAGAGCAAGCCTAGGGTCTTGTTCGGTGACTAACAGGTTAACTTTAACATTAGGTAACAGGGTCCTATCTATAGTTTCTATCCCCAGGCCTCTCCCTTAGTAATGTGGAGGGTGGTCGCTGGACTTTCCTGATTGGGTGTTGCAAGGGTGGTTTCTCCTGCCTTGGACAATGTGTAACTGCCTGATAGTTTCAGGAAAGCTGAAACTCAGGCCTTCTAGTTCAGAGGGGAAACTTAAAGCCTGTCATGGAGTCAGTTTGGTTTAGATGTTTAGACTTGTGGCCTTACAGAAACAAATGGGGAGCCTTGAAGGATTTTAAGCAAAGATAAGGTTAGACTTGTATTGTAGAAAGATCACCTTAATGTTGATGGGTTTGCTACAAAAATTCAGATGTGAAATTTCAAAGGACACCTTATTTTCACTTGTGTTTGTAAAAATAATTCAGGCAGACATGGTCAAAGCAAGCGGGGTATACAAGAAGTGTTGTATCCACATTCCCCAGAAAAACCAGTGTCAAAGAACAAGCACAAAAATAATACACAAGGATGAGACCAGAGATTATGGTTTCTAGTTAGTTTGAAATGTAATGAATGTGGGTATTTAAATTGACACTGATACTTCCCAAGAGAACAAGAGGCAAAAAACAAACAAAAAAACCAAAGCAAAACAAAAAAACACTGGTTTATAAAACTTGTGGCATTACTTTAAACTAACTGCATTCATAAGGTTGACAGTTTAGTCATGTAAGTCCCACGTTCTGCTGCAAGGTGGCATTTTTGATAGTTGATGACTAAGCACAGTATTCCACAGCAGTATTTCAGAGTTTCCTACAGACTCACCCTCTCTTAATCAGATTAAGACCTTCATTAACAAAATGGATACATTTCAAGGAGTTATTACTACAAGGAACATCAACTATCCATCAGAAAAATAAAAGTGTAAATAATAGAAGTTAGGTATTTCCTCTTTTATGCTGCTTTTTAAATCCTTCCTGGTGAGTGCTTTTTAGCTGCCCAACCCAGGGCCAGGCATGTAATAAGAGCTTAGTAAATGTTTGCTGAACTCAAGTGAACTGAATTCTCTTACTATACCTTATTAATGTCAGCTAGTACTCTTGAGATTTAATTTACAGCTTCTTTCTTTGAGATTTCCTGGGATTGGAGTTTCTCTGCTATGAAATTTTGTCCTTCCTGATTTCCAGATTTACAAGTTGGCCCCTCTAGTGAATTTCCTTGGATTTATCATCTGCTTTTTTGTGGTTAAATTGAGACCACTCAATTAAATAATGTGCTGGGAATTTTGTTATTTTTGTATACTTGGATTTAAGTCAAACTGAAAATAAACTAAAACAAAAGAAGTCTTTTTGTGGGGGTGGGATTCCATTTGTCCACCTGTATATTTTTTCCAATAAGGAGTTGCTAGGCAATAACAGGTTGTCCCTTGAATTCAAAAAGGAAGGTAGGAAAGTTAAGGGAGAAGGAAAAATGGAAGAAAAAAAGGAATGGAGGAAAGACAGGACACCATAGACTCTGAATCTCCAAATTTTGATCTTCGCGGTTGGGTGGCATATATGTACGGAATATTCTGCCTTGCCACTTAACAGAAAGCCCTGATGAAAGCCAGGTTTATAGTCTTGGGTTGTACCTATTAGCTGTGTGATATCGGGCAAGTCACTTAACTTCTCTGAGTTTCAATTTCCTTACTTGTAAAAGTGTGTTAATTATAATTATTTCAGTGGTGGTTTTATAAAGCTCAAATGAGGTTGAGATATGAAATCTTTTTGAGAATCTTGAAGTTTTATGTAAATGGCATACTGTTTTTCATCATTCCTTAATGTTTTGTTATGCCCATGTCTTTTGGTTGATGAGCATCCTGGCTAGAAATATAAACGTTTCCTATTGGCAACACAATTGTATATCATCATTACAACATTGATGGGGGAAGTATATACTAACGCTCTTTTTTCTCTCATGCCCTCAGCCTCATAATCCAAATCATGTGAGGACAAATTTATTAGTCCCCTCTCTTATGACTTTTCATTATATGATACTGCCCTTGCATGCCTAAACATACAAGGCATACAGTTTAAACTGGCTAATCGATTCCTTTAAATTTCTATAATTTGGTTCATTACATTTCTTTACAAACCTTTTTCATCTCACAGAGTGTTGAGACCAAGTTTTGTGTTACTTACTTTTAGGACAATTGATCAGCAACCAAAAAACCAGGATGAAATGAAAAGGAATACATTTCTGAAATGTGTAAAGCTTTCAACTGAGGAAATTCATGATCAGAAGAAACAGTTTGAAAGCTGTGGTTTGCGGGTTATAAAGGTATACTTAATTAAGGGAAGGATTTGACCTGTTCAGGTTCTGTAACCAAAGGAAGAACTCACCTGCTGATGACTCTAAGCTAGCTACTCATTGACCTGGGACCCTAGGATTAAGACCAAAAGTGGGGCAGGGATGGGCACCAGGAAGTAGAAATGATATCAAGGAGGACAGAAGCACTGATCAAGATTCAGGGGAAAATTATCTGCTTATTTTGAAGCAAAATGAAAGAAATGAAATAGCATATACCACACTGTATTTTTTTCAATGTTTTATTTATTTTTGAGAGACAGAGACAGACCACAAGCAGGGTAGGGACAGAGAGAAAGGGAGACACAGAATCAGAAGCAGGCTCCAGGCTCTGAGCCGTCAGCACAGAGCCTGACGCAGGGCTCGAACTCACGAACTGTGAGATCATGACCTGAGCTGAAGTCAGAAACTTTACCAACTGAGACACCCAGGTGCACCTCCACACTATACTATAATTGTTTACCTACTTTTACCTCTCGCTAAACTGTGGGCTCTTAAGAAGGCCAAGAATGTGTTACACTGTTGACCATTTCATTACCAGTGCCTGGCACATAGTGAGTGCTCAGTGAACTTTTTTTTATGTTTTTTTTTTTTTTTATTTTTTATTTCTAGGAGAGAGAGAGAGACAGCGTGAGCAGGGAAGGGTCAGAGAGAGAGGGAGTCACAGACTGAAACAGGCTCCAGGCTCTGAGCTGGCAGTCAGCACAGAGCCCGACGCGGGGCTCGAAACCACGAACCGCGAGATCATGACCTAAGCGAAAGTCGGACGCTTAACCGACTAAGCCACCCAGGCGCCCCTCAGTGAACTTTTATTAAATGGATTTATCAAAGAAGGGACACAGAATTTTGAAGGGACAGAAGTCAAAGTAGGAGAGGGTTGGGGCTCGGAGAGACTCTTTGAAAACTTTATATAAAAAGCAAATTGCATGCAAAGTAATATGCACATAAGAGCCTTTATCTTTGAAGTGGAGTACCAGGCACTTGAAATAGTGGTTCTCACTCTTTTTTCTCAGTTTTTTCAGTTTTTCATATCCTTGGGTCATAGGTGGAGGAAATTGACAATGCAGTTCTCATGGCTATCTTCCAAAGAAAGAAGAAAATGGTGGAAGGAAGAACACATAGGGATCCTGTGAGCCACAGGTTGTTTCAGCAAGTTCCTTACCAGTTCTGTGAAGCAGTATGCAGAGTTGGCTTTCAAAGAATGTACTCAGTGCCCTGTGGTAGGTATTAGCCCCTCATCATCAGTGGGGGGCCGCCGGGGGGGAATCTATATGTGGGAACTGGTAAGCAGACATCAGCAGATGACTCACTACTAATAGGATGTGTTGCTGTGGTCAGGAGATCACTTGTAACTGGTATTTAGTGGTATAGTCATTTGGAAAGGGTCATATTTTTAATTTTTCCTTCATATATTTTATTGCTGATAGGTTTAATGTTGACGAAAGTGAGCAGTGAGATCTACAGTTCACTGTTTTTCTCTTTTCTGTGGTCACATGTTTTATCTGCAGAGAGCACCCTGAAGCTGGGTTTTTTTTTTTTTTTGGCTTATTTCCACAAAATTATTATCAACATTACCAAACCTCATCCCTTAATAAAATGGTACTTTCCTGAACTTCGTAAAGTCACTCTTTTCTCTTCTATCTTCTTCATTTCCTGTAGCCTGCCAGTGAATGAATTAGATATCTGGCAGGCGAACTAAATAACATCTTAAGATCCTTTTCAGCTATAGGACTTCAGTGCGTAGCTTCCATGTCTCTTTTCAGTTGTACAAAAATATTGCATACTTAAGTGCTGTTTTATCCCCTTAAGATATGTCCATAGGAGTCTAAGAAGTTTAGTAATAATCATGGAGGATGCCTAGCAATGTGGCTTGATTTTGCCTGATCTATTGACTATGTTCTTGATCTTTACCTTTCAAAATATATAGCATGATCCTTGCTGTGAAGCTAACTTCAACTCTTGATTTCTAGAAAGCAAAGGGTCTAGAAATCATTTATTTGCCCCGGAGAGAACATAAGTAATACCTGGAGTAAAAATTGAACCTGGAAAATTCCTGGGGTTAAAAACTCATAAATGAATCCCCACCAGTAAGTCTTTGAATATAACCAGAAGAGTGATATTGGCAAAAAGTCTTAAAAATTCACAACATCCATTTGCTCCTAAACCCATCATAACTGGCCCTCTCTGCACTTCCCCTCCCTATCCCTACCTGAACTAGTCTCACTAAGAACATCACTATCCACTTATTTTTCAAATCCAGTAGTGCCTTCTTTTCAGTCCTGTGGCAGACACTGCTAATTGCCTACCTCACATCTGTACACATCTTTCTTCCTAAAAAACAAATACTCCACTTCCCAAGGAAAAGGGCCTCCAAATCTCATCTTGTCCTATCATCAGCTTCAAATCCAGAAAGTCCTCTCTTAAAGCTTAAAAGCAAAGTAATTGCCCTAACCCACCCATTATATAATGAGAGGAGGAGGAGCAGGAAAACTGCAATAAAAACTTCCAATTTCTAGGGGCACCTGGATAACCTAGGCGGTTAAGCATTAACTCTTGATTTTGGCTCAGGTCATGATCTCACATCGTGAGTTTGAACTTTGCATCAGGCTCTGCACTGACAGCGCGGAGCCTGCTTGGGATTCTCTCTCTCCCTCTCTCTTTGCCATTCTAACAAAATAAATAAACTTAAAAATAAAAGCCCTCCAATTTCTAAAGGGTAGAAGGAGAGTCACGGGTCCTTACCACTAATCACATGCTGCAGGATGGGCACAGAGAGGACTCTCTCTTCTGGGAGTGGAGTAAGACCCTTGTTTTGCACGCTGAGAAGAATCTTCCTTATGTGTTGCCACCTATTGTCATTTCTAGGCCCACTGCCTATCAGGGGGTCTGTGAATTGCCTCAGGGGCTAGAATGCTCTCAGGCTGCTGACAGCCAGGCTTGCAGTTTCTTCAGCAATACAGTTCCTTTAAAACCCCAGCAGGCATGAAGCCTGTTTGCTTCTGGTCAAGACCTCACCTAGAGGTCTTATCTTCCTATAGTCTTTAAGCTAAAGCTTTAAGCTTTAGGATTCTGGTCTTTTGCCTACTGGCCTCTGTGCTCAGGTCCATATTTCTGACTGTCTTTTGAACATTTCTGCCTAGATATTCCATAGTCACCTCAGACTAGACTCTTTTCTTGGCCATACTTTTCTCTGAGAAATATGCTTTCATCCT
>NW_027530544.1:1070282-1082466 GCF_008692635.1 Crocuta crocuta | reverse complement strand
AACCAGGCTAATACCATCATCATCTATCTACTGGGTCTCCTAAGCTGGAAACTTTACCATCCTCCATTCCTTCCTTCCTCTCCCTCTTATTTCCAGGCAGTCACACATCCCTAGTGGTTCCCTCTAAATGACATTTGCAGCCTAGTCTCACCGCTCTATTCCTCCCGCCTTTGTTCTCCTTCCCCTGGGCCTAGACAATTGTCAGGTCCTTTCCTTGCCTCTAAACCAGCCCTATCCAACCTATCCTTTACTCTGCTACTAGGATTATCATGCTAAAAAATTACATGCTTGTTTCTTATCTGCTTTTCTAGTTGCCTACAAGGTAAAACCCCAAACCCCTTAGCAGATCATGTGAGGCCCTAGCCCCACATTATTCCACCCACCTTGTCATGATGTTCCTCAACACTTCAGCCATGAACTGCTTAAGAGTTTCCTAAATGTGCTGGAGATTTCATGCTTCTATGCCTTTCCGTGTGGAATGCCTTCCCTCATCATCCTTAGCCCTGCAAAGTGCCATTCCTTCTTCCAGACATAGCTCAAATGGCATGTGCTGGTTGACACCTTCCCTCACTCCTGCAGGCGCCAGGAACTTGCTTCCTCTTCCAGCCTCCTCCACTTCTGGTATTCCTTTGCTACCACATCTGTAACTCCAATAAGTATCAAAATTTACAGTTCCCCACAACTCAGTTGTGGGTGTTGTCTTCTTTATTGCTCTAAAATAAAATAAAATAAAACTTTACCTATGTCTCATGCTCCCATGTCTGCAGATGTGGAAACCTCTTGATGGTTCAAGATGAACTCAGTCATTTTCAGAGTTTTCTTAGTCCCTTTAGGGTTTAAACTCAGTTCCTGCAAGGTTTACCCACTCCTTCTCTTCTGAAAGTGCTTTAGATGATGGGACAAAGCATTTGTGGGGAGGATGGTTTGGTTCATGGTCTGCATCTATCTGTTCTCTGCCTCCTGATGTCCTCTGCTAGATAAGCCATCCTGGGCTTTGGTCATTAGCACCCTCCAGTGCTTAAATTCATGGTGCCCTTTGCTCTCAGTGTCTACATGGTGCACTCTGTTTTTCATGCTGAGGGAATTCCTTTCTAAACCATTGTCTGTGCCTATCCTACAGCACAGGAAATTTTTGAGTGTGCACATCCTCCAAGCTGAAGTGAAAGGTCTTATGTAGTAGTCCTCACCTGTTCTGGACATCTTCCCCAGCCAGGCTGCCAGGCTGGGGGAGGAGGCTGTACCCAGTAGAGTCAGGTAATGGTTCCTTCTACTCTAGAAGTCCCCCGCCCCATTTTTCTGAGATTCTTGTTGTTCTGCCCTATCTCAACTCCCAGGGCTATTTTGAGGGAATGGGGCAGTGAAGTGAGCCCTTTCTCATCCCCAAGAGTTCTAGTCATGTCTTCTTGGATTCTTCTCTTCCTACCAGGTGAAAGGAAGAATTTTTATTTATTTTGAAGTGAGAAAACTATTCTAAGAATATCTTTCATCCTTCGCTCCTCTGTTATATATGGCATAAACTGCATGCTGTGAATTCCTGAGGTTTTTATTTATTTTTATTTATTTTTAAAGTTTATTTATTTTGAGAGAGAGAGAGAGAGAGAGAGAGAGCATGAGTGGGGGAGGGGCAGAGAGAGAGGGAAAACGAGAGAATCCAACCAGGCTTCACGCTGCCAGCACAGAGCCTGACACGGGGCTCAAATTCCTGAAACCGTGAGATCATGACCTGAGGTGAAACAGAGAGTTGGATGCTTAACTGACTGAGCCACCCAGGTGCCCTGAATTCTTTAGGTTTTTAAATTTTTCGTTCAAAAAACCATTTCCTCTCTCAGAAAACCTAACTTTCGAGACCACAGTCTCTGCTTTGATTAAAATTAATTATGTAGGATATAAATATATGTATAATATGTATATTATACACACACAGACACACACACACACCTGACTTTATTCTAAGCTCTATCCCTTTTTCCCTGACGTAATAAGTAGCAAGAACTCAATGGGTGAAGGAACCAGGAGCAAGAGGAAACTCCCAGTAAAAAAACTTTGATTTTTATCTCAAAATATTTGCTCTCCACATAAAATTGTGTTTACATGTGGGGAGTTCCCTTTGTGAATTGTTGAGAATAAGGATCATGTCTTAGTCATTTTTTGGAGCCCTAGAGCTGCACTGTTCAATTGGTAGCCTCTAGCCACATGTGGCTCTGGGGCACTTCAAAAGTGGTTNGAGCACTGAGTGTTATGTGGAAACTAATTTGACAATAAACTATTTGTAAAAAAAAAAAGTGGTTACACTAAATTGAGATGTTCTCTGAGTGTAAAACATATACTGATTTTATTTATTTATTTATATTTAATTTTTTAATGTTTTTTAATTTTATTTTTTTGAGAGAGAGAGAGAGAGTGAGAGCAGGGTAGGGGCAGAGACAGAGGGAGACACAGAATCTGAAGCAGGCTCCAGGTTCTGAGCTGTCAGCACAGAGCCCAATGCAGGGTTCGAACCCATGGACCATGAGATCATGATCTGAGCCGAAGTCGGATGCTTAACTAACTGAGCCACCCAGACGCCCCAATATATACTGATTTGAAAGACCACTACCAAAGAAAAGAATGTAAAATATCTCCTTAATAATTTTTTATACTGATTACATGTTGAAATGATACCATACTGGATATAATAGATTGAATAAAAATCATTAGTTTTACCTGTTTGTTTTTACATTTTTATGTGGCTGCTAGAAAATGTAATAGGACTAGAGAGAGAATACATATTAGTACCCAAATAGGTAATACGATTCAACAGATCATAATGATCTTTTTTTTTTTCTTTTATCAGACCCAAAATATGGAGTTGGTATATACTTCACCAAGAATCTGAAAAACCTAGCATCCCAGGTCAAGAAAACATCTACCACAGATGAGCTGATATATGTGTTTGAAGCTGAAGTACTCACAGGCTCCTTCTGTCAGGGTCGTCAGTTAAATATTGTCCCCCCACCATTGAGTCCTGGAAACATAGATAGCCATGACAGCATGGTTGACAATGTCTCCAGCCCTGAAATCTTCGTTATTTGTAATGGCACACAGGCTATGCCTCGATATTTGTGGACTTGCACCCAGGATCGTGTACAGCCACAGGACGACTCAGCAGGACCAATGATGCTGTCTTCACAGCAGCCTTGGGAAAGATTCTCAAGTGGTAGCTCTGTTGATTAGCCTCCACATCATTTTGACAACTGGCGTGACCTTACTTTGAGGGAGCTATCCAAATAATGACCATCAGTAAGTCAGAGTGGTTAGTGGTTTGAATATGTCAAAGGGGTTGTCCGTATGGACTGATTGGGTTATTTAAGGGACCCGCCACATACTGGCATCTTAGTTCTTTCATCTTTGTCTTCATCTCTTGGGGTTGAGATGCATAGATCCCAACTAAAACACTCCCGGGACCATTCCCTCTCCTTCAAGTTGTCCTTTAATCTCTTTTACTATAGGTAACAACAAAAATGTTTTACATGTAATGAAGGGATTTTTCTATCATATAATTCAAGGCTTTTTAGTTTCTAAAATGATAGTGTAACAGCAGGATGCTTTTAGATTTTCCAGATCACTTTATACAGTGTTTTAGATATTAAAATAAATCACCTTTGAGTAACTGGCTTTGAAAAGTTATATGTAACATGACATTATTTGTGGTGGAAGGACATCAAAAGGCTGATATTCTACTGATATCATATTTCGATTCACCATCTCAAGCAATGCCATTCAAGCATCATGAGGTCAAATGATTAATTCACCAAAATATTTCTTGATCACCAGACGTGTTTCATTTTCTGGGTGCTGGGGACATGACAGCAGACAAGACAAATATCTTCAGACAGCTTTGAGCCTGAATAGCCAGAAATGCAGCTCTATGATTGAGTATAATAAAAGAGGAATTACAGATTCTTTGGAAAAATGTAAGCAGGAGAGGAATAAGTTAATCAGGGGTTGGGAGGAAGGCCTTCTAAAGAAAGTGAAACTCAAGCTGAGACATGAAGTATTTGTAAGAGTTAGGTGAAAGAGGAATGCAGCGAATCAGGAGCAGAGATGGAAGAATATGCAGAGTGAAAAGCTCTTATAAAGGTTGAATCCACTGTGACTGTGCCCAAATTTGACTTCAGAGTTCTGCAATGTAAAGGCCAGCTAATCTCACCATTTATCTCTTGCCTATTATGAAATCTGTATTTCTCTGTACTTCCAAAATTTCCTGACTCTCATATCCTTGCACAGAACACTTACTCCTCTTCTTACTGTGGCCAACCAGCATTCTTCCTCTTTTTTTTTTTTTTTTTTTTAAATCCCCTTTACCTATTTCACCATCCCTACCCACCTTCCCTCCGGTAACCATGTTTGTTCTCTGTAGTTCAGAGTCTGTTTCTTGGTTTCTCTCTTTTTTCCCTTTGTATTGTTTCTTAAAATCCACATGTCCATGAAATCATATGGTATTTGTCTTTCTTTCACTGGCTTATTTCACTTAGCATGGTACCCTCTAGCTCCATTCATGTTGCAAATGGCAAGATTTTATTATTTTGCGGGGCTGAATTATATTCCATTGTGTATATATATATACCGTATCTTCTTTATCCATTCATCTATCAATGGATATCAGTGGGTTTGCTTCCATAATTTGGCTACTGAAAATAATGCTTCAATAAACATAGGGGTGCATATATCTTTTCAGATTAGTGTCTTCATATTCTTTAGGAATAGTGGAATTACTGGATCATGTGGTAATTCTATTTTTACTTTTTTGAGGAATCTCTATACTGTCTTCCACAGAGGCTGCACCAGTTTGCATTACCACCAAGAGAGCATGAGAGTACCTTTTTCTCCATACTAACCAACATTTGTTGTTTCTTGTGTGTGTGTTTTTTAATTTTTAAAGAAGTTTTAAAATTCCAGTTAGTTAATTGTTTCTTGTGTTTTTTATTTTAGCCACTCTGACAGGTGTGAGGTGATATCTCACTGTGGTTTCGATTTGCATTTCCCTGATGACTGATGTTGAGCATCTTTTCATGTGTCTGTTGGCCATCTGGATGTCTTCTTTGGAGAACTGTCTGTTCATGTCTTCTGCCCATTTTTAAAATTTGATTATTTGCTTTTTGGGTGTTGGTTTATATATTTTGGATATTGAGTCTTTATCAGGTATGTCATTTGCAAATATCTTTCCCCATTTTGTAGTTCGCCTTTTAGTCTTGTTACCTTTGCTCTGCAGAAGCTCTTTATTTTGTTTCTCCCCCAAACCATGTCTCCACACTGCCTAGCTTCCCTAATGTGGCCGCTTCTCTCCCACTAGTTGTGTAGTTTGTTCTGTCAGTACTCAGGTCGATTTTATGGGATTCAGAATGATTTGATAGTTATCTAATTGTGCTCTAGGGATGAGAGAAGTGTAGAGCCCTCCTACTATGCCCCACCATCTTAGCTCTTCAGAAGCTTTTTATTTTGATGTAACCCAATCGTTAATTTTTGCTGTTATTTCCCTTGCCCGAGGAAACGTGTCTAGAAAAATGTTGCTATGGCTAATGGCAGAGAAATTCCTGCCTGTGCTCTTCTGGAATTCTTATGGTTTTAGGTCTCAAATTTACATCCTTAATCCATTTTGAGTTTATTTTTGTGTATGCTGTAAGAAAGTGGTTCAGTTTTATTCTTTTGCATGTAGCTGTCCAGTTTTCCTACCACCATTTGTTGAGGAGACTTTTTCCCATTGTATATTCTTGCCTCCTTTGTTGAAGATTAATTGACCATATAATTGTAGGTTTATTTCTGGACATTCTGTTCCATTGATCTATGTGTCTAGTCTTGTGTCATTACCACACTGTTTTGATTACTACAGCTTTGTAGTATATCTTGAAATCTGGGATTGTGATACCTCCAGTTTTGTTTTTTTCCAAGTTTTCTTTGGCTCTTCAGGGTCTTTTGTCATTCCATACAAGTTTAAGATTATTTGTTCTAGTTCTGGGAAAAATGCTATTGGTATTTTGGTAGGGATTACATTAAGTGTGTAGATTGCTTTGGATTGTATGGACATTTTAACAATGTTCTTCCAATTCATAAGCATGGACTATCTTTCCGTTTGTGTTGTCTTTAAGTTTTTTCATCAATGTTTTATAGTTTTCAGAGAACAGGTCTTTCACCTCCTGGGTTGTTTATTCCTAGGTATTTTATTCTTTTTGGTGTAATTGTAAATGGGATTGTTTTCTTGATTTCTCTTCCTGCTACTTCATTGTTAGTGTATAGAAATGCAATGAATTTCTATATATTGATTTTGTGTCCTGCAACCTTACTGAATTCATTTATCAGTTCTAATAGTTTTTTAGTGGAGTCTGTAGGGTTTTCTATATATAGTATCATGTCATCTGCAAAGATGTCATTGGCATCCTTACCAATATGGATGCCTTTTATTTCTTTTTCTTGTCTGACTGCTGTGACAGCATTCTTACTCTTGAAAGAAGAATGCTTCCTGTCACATATGGTACTGTCTTTGGATATGGGCAAGAAAAGCCCTGCCCTGAATCTCTGGTTTGAGAGGGCCCCACTCTGGCCTTCTTCTAGGTGTTCTCATCTCTACAAGATAAGTAGTCTATAGGGTCAAGAGAATGTATCCATTAGGAGCCTCATACTTCATTTCTAAGCCACCCATTAGTTACCTAGACCCCCAAACTTTACTACCTAAATAGCTCCAAGTCTATTTCCAGGGCCTAACTCAACATCTTGCTTGGCTCTATCCTCCTAAGGGTAGACTGTGCCATAGTCTGGATCAAGAATGGCCAAAGAATGTTTAGGTCTTGGATATGAGGGCTAAAGCATTCAGATGCCTGTGTGTGAGCTTGAGACATAAAGCTAGAATAGTGCTTAAGTTATCTATAACCTTAAACTTATAGTAAGAAAAAGTATAGGCAGAAATAAATCAGCTAAGCATACAACTTAAGAAAAGAAAATCAGAATAAATTTGAAAGGATAAAAACAGAAAATAATGAAATAAATGCAAAAACATTACAAAAAAGAGAATAAAATCAATTGCTATTTCTTTGTAAAGACTAAACATTTTTTTAAATGTTTACTTATTTTTGAGAGCGAGAGAAAGACAGAGTGTGAGCAGGGGAGGGGTAGAGAGAGCAGGAGACACAGAATCCAAAGCCAAAGCAGGTTTTAGGCTCTAAGCTGTCAGCACAGATCCTGATGTGGGGCTTGAACTCAAGAACTGTGAGATCATGACCTGAGCCAAATGCTTAACAGACTGAGCCCACCCAGGTGCCCCTGTAAAGATTTAAAAAATATACATGTATTTGATGAGATTGATAAAGAAAAAACAAAAGGTACAAATTAAGAATTTGAGAAATAAAAAGATGTAACTAAAATACATTAGAGATGTAAAGGTAATAAGATAATGCCAGAAACAATTTTGTTATAGTAAGTTGAAAATTTAGACAGAATATAGATTTTTGTATAAAACTATAACCTACCAAAATTGATTGAAGAATTAGAAATCCTGAATTATCTAAAATCTATGAAATAAATTGAATCAGCCAATGAAGCTTTACCTACCAAGTAAACAAATACAACAAGCTAAGATGATTTTACTGAATTCTACCAAATCTTCAAAGAACAGATAATTACAATTCTATGTAAAATCTTCTAAAGAATTTCTTAAAGAAATAAGAGGGAACTTTCTCCAACAAATTTTTCAAGGCTAGTTTAACCTTGATACCAAAAATAGACCAGTATAGATATGAAAAATACAGATTCATTTATATAAGTAGATGCACAAAGCACAAATCTGAAACTCTTAACAAATATAGTTCAGCTCTGTATACATAAACAAATCATGGTCAAGTGGGGCTTATTTCAGAAATGCAAGGATAATTTAACTTAAGAAAATCTGCTAGTGTAACTCACCATATAAATATATAAAAGAGTATGCTCGTTTCAATATATTGAGATGTCACTTAATAAGCAATTAATAAAAAAAACTAGAGCAAGCATCATATTTCATAGTAAAACATTAGAACGATTCCTTACAAAATCAGGAATGAGACAATGGATGCTTTCCATCACCACTTACTTTCTGCAATAAGTTGGAACTCCTGTCAAACACAGTAAAGAAGAACAAAGAAAAACATGACTAATGGTGGAGAAATAAAAATGTCATTAATCACAGGAAATATGGTTATCTATAGGAAATCCTGGCTGGCTCAGTCAGTGGAACATGTGACTCTTGATCTCGGGGTTGTGAGTTCAAGCCCCATGTTGGGCTTGGAGATAACTTAAAAATCTCTCTAGAGACGAATGGATCAAGAAGATGTGGTTTATCTGTACAATGGAATACTACATGGCAATGAGAAAGAATGGAATCTGGCCATCTGTAGCAACATGGATGGAACTTGAGGGTGTTATGCTGAGCGAAATAAGTCAGGCAGAGAACCATATGTTTGCACGTATAGGTGGATTAGGAGGAACTTAATGGAGGACCATGGGGGAGGAGAAGGGGAAAAATAATTGGGGAGAGGGAGGGATGCAAACAATGAGAGACTCTTGAATACGGAGAACAAAATGAGGTCTGATGGGAGTGGGGGAGAGGGGAAGGAGGGTGATGGGCATGGAGGAGGGCACTTGTGGGGATGAGCACTGAGTGTTATATGGAAACCAATTTGACAATAAACTATTAAAAAATTTTAAAAAGTATGAACATATACTGTTATATTGAAATTACGTCAAAATAAAATACTTGAATTACATTAAAAAATCTCTCTAGAAAAAGAAGAACGAAAATCCAAGAATATCTGGAGACAAATTATTAAAATTAATAAAAGCATTCTGTAAGGTGTTAAATATACATAAATCAATTTCATTCTTATGCATGAGAAACAATAAATATGACTTTTTTACCTTTATAACAATAACAGCAAAAAAATAAAGTAACTAGAAGTAAGTTTAACAAAAGATGTATAAAAACCTCATGAAAAACATCACAACATGTTATTGAAAGGCATTGAAGAAGACATTATAAATAAATGTAGAGTTAGTCTATATTGTCGTCAAAAGGGAGATTCAATATAATAAAAATCTCTATTCTCTAAAAATGAATCTTATCAATTCAATGAAATTTTAATTAAAACCATAAAAGATTTTTTCATAGAAATTGATGGAGTAATTATAAAATTTATATTAAGTAAAAAGGCCCATGAAGAGCTGAGGCAATTTAAAAACATTTTCTTAATGTTTAGTTTTGAGAGACAAGAGTGTGAGCTGGGGAGGGGCAGAGAGAGAGGGAGACACAGAATCCAAAGAAAGCTCCAGGCTCTGAGCTGTCAGCACAGAGCCCGATGTGGGGCTCGAATTCATGAATGGTGAGATCATGACCTGAGCTAAAGTCAGGTGCCCAAGTCACTGAGCCACCCAGATGGCCTGAGCTGGGGCAATTTTAAAGAAGAAAAACAAAATGGAGGTGACATGACCTATAGCATATCATGACTTATTACACAACTACAGTAATTAAGATGTGTTATTGGTGCAGGCATAGACAAACGGACCAATTGAATAGAATAGAAAGCTCCAAAAGAAACCTATGCCAATGTGGAAATTCAAGAATATTTGTATCTTGACTGAATATATATATAAATAATTTATAAATATATAATAATATAAAAATAAATTNTTATATATTATATGTACTATAAAAATTATATATTCTGCAATATATATGATTGTAATATTTCACATTGCAGGTTTTATGTTGTCAATATTTTTATGATACATTTAAAAAATTTTCCAACAGATATTTGCAATTAGAAGCTAAGTATCATTTAAAAGTCAGAATTCATATGGTAAAGAATACAGTTGATTTCTTATTCAAGCTTTAATGTCAAGTCAAAACTGGCTGTTTGATGCTTGCATTTTTGCTTACTAGTTCTTATTTTCTGAGTATCATCTGACTACCTATATACATACTTTTCTCAGTATAGAGCTCTGAATATGTGTGTATATATGAATGACAGAGGTGAAGTTATGGATCACTGGGAAAAAAATAAACCAATCTTAATAAATGGTCTTAGACAACTGGTTAAGGAAATGGAATAATAAATTTGGAGGGGATTCTTGTTGAAGTGACTTATTGGGGGAGTGCTTTTGGGAATGTGGGAATCAAGGAAACAGCACAGGACAGGGGGGAAAGCTAGCAAGAGTATGGTCTCAGCTGAAGACTAGCTTCAATATAGTCCCAAGGGAAAGCTCTAGGGCAAAAATTGTACCATTAGTGTAAGCTGAACACTGTAGCAACAGTTTTTTTTTTTTAAAGTTTATTTATTATGAGAGAGAACAAGTGGGGAAGGGACAGAGAGAAGAAGAGAGAGAATCCCAAACAGGCTCTGGCTGTTAGCACAAAGCCTGACGTAGGCCTCCATCTCACGATCTGCGAGTTTATGACCTGAGCCAAAATCAAGAGTCAGATGATGACTGAGCCACTCATGTGCCCCAAAAGTTGACTTTTGGAAATGATGTCAGTTTTTGACCTAAGTCTGTCCCTGAGGGTGGGACTGGGAGCCTGCTAGCAAGCTGGCTTCTGTTAGGCTTGCACTCCTTCAAAGATGCCAGTTAAGAGTTAACTGCCAGCACTTACATCAGGTTGGGGAATGGGTGTACTGGCTGGATGGGGTGGATTCATTTCATTTCCCCACCCGTACAGGTGACGTGCAGGTGATCTCTCCTCAGTTTAGTGATGGTTGGGTATACTTGCCCCTAAGTGTCTCCCTTACAACAACCTCCCTTTCCCCAGTTCCCTTGCTCAAACTCAACTCACTCTAGACCACATAGCATTCACCAGTAGAGAATACTGATGTGGCAGGGAGAGATCCAGGACAAATGAACACTGCACAGTCTAGGGGTCATGTAATGTGGTCCTCCCTTCCACACTTACAAATGAATTGAGCTACCAGATCTATTTAACGTTGCTTCTCTGCCAGCCAGTGTTTTAAATTGATCTGATAAACCATGTCACATGTGAGACTTTCTATTCTGTGACCTCTGCTTGGCCGGCTTCAGTCTTTCTTCTCTTGAAGGGCGCTGCTCAAAAAGAGTTCCGTCAAATTTAACAGTAACAATTGTTTGCCCAAATTTTCATTTATAAGCCCTTGAGAGCGAAGAACCTATGTTTCATTCAATTTCTTAATTGTTTCTGATACTTCTCATACATTATCAGCAAAGGGGGGGAGAGAGAGAGAGAGAGAAAAAAAAAAGCAATACCCAGAAGTTTCCTCACATGTGCTGCCTGTGAATGCCTTAGACACGAGGCACTGACTTAAAAAAATGTTAAGTGTTTATTTATTTATGGGGGAGAGAGACGGAGAGAGAGAGAGAGCGCGAGAGAGCGAGAGAGCATGAGCAGGGGAGGAGAAGGAGGGAGACACGAATCTGAAGTAGGCTCCAAGCTCTGAGCTGTCAGATTCACGAACCCAACTATGAGATCGTGACCTGTGCTAAGTTGGACGTTTAACGTACTAAGCCACCCAGGCGCCCCATGAGGCACTCACTGACTTTTAACACTTGTAATACGACCTCAGCCTTCATTCATTCCATGGTTTATTCAATAAACGTGATTCAACCATGTTAGAGGCTAGTTATAGACAGGTGAGGCACGGATAGATCCGCCCTGGAAGAGTTACGAAGACAGGTTTGTAAACATAATTTCGCAATTCAAGCCAAGTACGGACCCATGGTCCCTCCACCACGATTCTACAACCTTTGCCATTGACTAACCAACCTCCTCAGCGAGACCTCCCAAACCTTTGACTCTTCATTGGTTCCCGCTAACCGCTGGGGCTTCCAGAGAAAGACGGCTGAAAGACTACGTCTCCCGGCAGCCTCTGCAGCAGGGCAGCAGAGGGAAGTACGCAGGCGCATGGGCCGGCCCCCGCGCGCAGGCGCACTGTGAACGCCCGCTGAGCAGGGTCTTGCTGCTGGGTGCGCGGCGGCGGAGAGCGAGGGCCTGGTGAGCACCGGCGCTGGCCGGCTGTTGGAGCTTGTGCGCGGGAGAGGAACGGCAGGCAGGCACGCGAGCAAGCGGCTCACCCCAGCATCGGCACCGGGATCGGTTGCCTTGAGCCTGGTGAGTGCGGAGCCCCGCGGCCCCGGCCCCTCCCCCTCCCGCCGGCGG
>NW_027530544.1:1048118-1070236 GCF_008692635.1 Crocuta crocuta | reverse complement strand
CGAGGCAGCGGGGCTGAGAGGAGGCGAGCGCTGAGCCTGCGCCGCGGCCCCGTGCGTGCGGGCGCGGGGGGAGGGGGGTGTAGGACGGGAGTGGGCAGCGCTGGGACTGAGACTTGAGGGAGCAGGGGCGCGGGTAGAAATCCTGTCTCGGGAATTCACAAGTTACAGCCCGTGTTGGAGCTGGGGGGGCGGGGGGTGAGGAGACGGGGGTGGAGACGGACGACTGCAGTTTACAGATGTCATAACAACATGGGCCTGAAGCGGCTGACCGGGGTGTGGTAATTATAGGAATGACAGAACTTCGTCTGCACATAGCGTGTGGAAGTGGTGATGCGAGGGAAACAGCGAAGTATTCGATGAAGCGCAAAATGGGAGGAGGAAAACTGGAGGATGACTGGAGTCAAGGAAATCTTGAAGGAATGTTTTAGGTTTGAACGAAAGTAATGTTTCACTTTTAAGGGAAAGATAGCAAAAGCATTGATTTTTAAGGGTTAAGTGTAAAATAAACAAATTCGAAGTTCTTTTTTTTCTAAAACATGCTAATATTACTTTCTCATCCTTTTTTCCCTTTAAGAAACAGTTCCTTCAAAACCCCTGTTTCTCAGCAGTAGTAGATGAGTAAGTGATTTTACTCCCTCTTGTTGCTTCAAGGCTCATTTTTCATATTAACTTATTCTTGTATTTGTAATATTTTGGAACGGATCCAGAAGTTGTTTCCCCTTAGAGATTGTGGAGATGCAATTTTAACTTTTCAAAGGAAAAAGATAATGAAGTCTATTGCATTTTCACTGTAATAATTTATTCTTGGAGGGCCACTTTGTATACTTGATTGTAAGATGGAGGATGTGCGAGAAAGGAATGAACATTTAAACTGCTTTCCAGGTGTTTTGCCGAATACTTTAGGTATATTAAAACATTTAATGCTTACAGTAACTCTGAAGTAGATGTTAACTTTTTTCCATTCTATAGATGAAAGCTTTGAAAGCCAGAGAAGTTAAGTAACTTACCTAAGTTCATCTAGCTCCTTTTGGAAACAGCCTTAGAATCCAAGATCACTGCCATTTTAAGAATTATTTCTCCTCTCCTTTCATACTTTTTGGTTGTGTGTGTGTGTGTTTTAATTACTGTTTAATCCATTCATTCAATATATACTTAGTGATTGTATGCCCTCAGACTAGGGATACAGACACGGCCAGAACACTGTTACTACTCTCATGGAATTGATAGTTTGGAGGGGAAGACTGACAAAGAGTAAATACAGATATTAACTGCTTGGCATTTTATCAGTCATTATAATTGAGTAGAAACTGTAATGTACTCTAGTAAAATAGCACAAGAAGTTTAAATGGAATTAGATATGAGCCTTGAGGAGTTTGCAGTCTAGTAGAGAAATAAAACATATTATAAAAACCCTAAATTAAACCAAATGACAGAAGTAAACACGTCACCCGAAGTCAGTATGCTTGTATTTTGTTACTTTAGGTCCTCTTCACAGAACTATGATTTAATGTTATGGACATTGACTTTTATCTAGGATTGGTATATAAGACAACATGAAAAAAATCTTCATTGCTAATTTATTTATTGGGCCTTATGAGGGAGATGCCTTAAAGACAAATTCTTTTTAAGAGCCCAGTGATAGGCCTTTTCTTTCTTTTTTTTTTTTAAACAAATAACTGCTTTTATTAGGTCATTTGTGTTTTGTAAGCCATCCTGTTCATCTTGTTGCTCTTTACACTTTGGCTGTTGTGGGTGTGGGGGTTCAGAGCTGAGTCCAATTTTTGTAATTTTCCTTAGCCTCAACTATGTTATCAAGTATACCAGATAGTTTGAAAATTCTCTCAGTTGTTTCCTGGACTATTTTTTCTTTGTTCCCTGTTGCTTTCAATTTAGTTACTACCTTTTCCCTTTCATTTGAGATTAGGGATTATAGCTTGCTCTTATCACCAGTGTTTTAGCACAGTGTTTGCTAAATTAGCGACTATGTTGATATTTATGATGTTTGTGTTTTTAAGTCTGTCAGATTGTTTTTAGATGTATGAATACTTTGTATAAAATCAGTTAAGGTTTTGGGCCATGCAAGTAAAGGTGACTGACCTAGTGATAAAGGTAATTCCCTCTTACTCAAAGTCTTTGTTTTAAGATCGCTGTACTCTGCAGGTATTACAAATTCAGCCATAATAATGGAAGAAAACATTGGAAATGGTAAACAATTCAATTAGCTGATTGGGGCTGATTTCACTCCGTTCTTGCTGCAGTAAGCAGGAGGTGGCCCCAGGCCAATGGGGGGCCAGAAAGGGCCTGCATTAGAAAATTTTGAGGCCCTGCAGTGAAAGAGCTGGGATGAAGACTGATGGAATGCAGTTCTGGTTTTGTTTTTTTAAAAGATGTTACAGCCCCACAAAATACAGATCTAAGTGATAAAATGTTTCTGACCTAGTATAGTAGATTAATTGGGACAGTTCTTGAAAGCAGGCAATAATCCAGAATGTGGATAATGAGGATAATCTTCTTCACATAACAAGAATAATGCTGCCCTTCATATACAAAGATAAGTCTGCTTACTCATCGTGATTGATTTTCCAGCATGAGGAGGGATATGTGCTGAGTTGTCCATGAGTCTGTATTCTGACCAACAAGGCAGCTTGGGGTCAGAATGGGGGCTTGTAGCTGGGGAACAGAAAGACAAGCAGGAGGGACTAATATCTATTGATAGATCAAGTACTACATTAATTGTTTTCATTTAATTACCCTTGCACAACCACTTTGAGGAGATTGTTAAATGTATAGGATGGTTAGGTAACTTGTCCTACTTCACTGAGTACATGATGGAGCTGAGTTCAAACAGGGCTATTTGTAGTATGTTCACACCAGCCATTGAAGCTTGATCTTGTCTTGGTTTGCAGTTCAGTCTTCCAAGCAGAATAAACTAGATGTAGTTGGTTTCGCATCATGAAATGATACTATGAAGATATACTTTACTAAAAGCTGAAGGAAGACTGTCCAAGTTCCTTGCTTTATTGCTATTAAAAAATACAATTTTTTAATCAGAATAATATGTGAAAAATAACTGTCCCCTGTTCTAGCCTCTGCACTATTAGAGGCTACCTTTTTTTTTTTTTTAAAGCTGTTTACTCTTATTAATCATAACTTGTTTCTTTTGCTTTTTCTTGATATGGCAATCTTAGGTATTATCTGTTGACTTTCTTCCACATACATACACACTGCCTCTCCCATCCTCCCAATATAATTGTCATAGTTCTTTATTAAGTCAATATTTAGAGTGTTTACAATAATATAACTATGTAAATATTCACAGCTGAACCATGTATTATGATGTTTCTTCTGTTAACCTATTTGTGTTTTTCCGGGAATTAATACTTTTTTCCCCTATTATTTGTTTGTTTATTTATTTCACATTTATTTATTTTTGAGAGACAGCAACAGCACAAGTCGAGGAAGGGGGGAGAGAGGGTGAGAGAGAGAGAGAGAAAGAAAGAGAGAGAGAGAAACTGAACTGATAACGAGGCTCGTACTCAAAAACTTTGAGATCATGACCTGAGCCGAAGTTGGACGCTTAACTGACTGAGCCACCCAGGCGCCCCTCTGTTTATTTCCTGAGATAGTGTCCTAGAACTCTCTGTCCCTTTAATGCAATCTGGACTGGTTACTTTCTAGGCCTACTTGCTACCTGTTATCCTGGAACTTACCTTTACATCACCCTTAAAATTCTCTTTGCCTCTCTCCTGTATTGGTCTCTTGTTTCTCCTATTTTTTTTAGCCTCCTGAGAAAGGGTACCTGGGAAGTAAAAACTTTCTGAGATTGTATATAATTGAAATAGATTTCTAGTCTGTCTTAATATCTCATCAGCAATTTGCCTGGGTATAAAATTGTAGGCTTAAAAAATTTGGAAGTCATAGCTTGTTGTTTTCTTGCATTCCGTTGCCACTGTTGAAGTCTAAAACCATTCTGAATCTCCTTTATTTGTATGTAACCTTCCCATCTTTCTGCCAGTCTCTAGAAACTTTTAGGATATTGTTTGTATTTATTTATTCATTTATTTATTTACTTAGAGGAAGAGAGAGAATCCCAGGCATTCTCCGCACCGTCAGTGCAGAGCCCGACATAGGGCCCAAACTCATGACCTTTGCGGAAACCAAGAGTTAGGTGCTTAACCAACTAAGCCACCCAGGCACCCCAGGATATTATTTTGAACCCCCCAAATTCCATGATAATATGCCTAACTAGGTTGTTGGTTTTTTTTTTTTTTTTAATTTAAGGGCACTCATGAAAGCTTACAAGCATGAATGTTTCATGTCATTCAGTTCTGGGGAATTTTTTTAAAATTATTTTTTGGACTCTAGATAAAAGTAGTTTTTAAGTTAATTATGCATCTCAGTTCTTGACACACTGTCATCAAACCATACAAGGACCTTTAAATTTTTCTTTAGTTTCTGAGTCCTACCCTTTCCAGTAGGCATTCACTGCATTGTGACTGGTATATTCCTTGATTATATATGAACTGTTGAATAATTATGTAGTATATAGTGGTGTGTATGTGTGTATGTATTTAGTTTATTGTGTTACAGACCTTGTAATGTTTCTTACTTTTTTTACTCAACATTGTTTTAGAGATCTGTTTGTTGTCTCTACATAACAGTTGTGTATGATGTAATTCCATAATACACATCTTATTTTTCTTTCCCACCAGATTGGCCTTTCTGGCATCATAGATAAAACTGTGGTAAATATACTCTTGTACATTATTATGGACCTGTGTCAGAAGGTCTCTGGGATAGAATCGCAAGAGTGGGTTTCCTGGGTTATAGGAGAACTAGTTTATGTGCCTACTACAAGTACGGGAGGGTTCTTGTTTGCCCACATCTTTGTCAGTACTTTGGCTTTACTCAATTTTGTAATATTTGCCAGCGATGGATATAAAGTGGTGTCTCATTGTTTCAGTTTCTGATTACTAATAAGTTTGAGCATGTTTTAGATCTGTTCAAGTTTTCCCTTTTGAAAATTGTCTATTTTGCCCTTTGTTTCTCTTTCCTTTGGGTTACTATCTTTTTGGTTTGCAGCAGTTCCTTGTGGAGGTTAGATTTGAATGGTCTGTTTATTTTAGGCTTGGAAAATATCTTTTCTAAGCCAGTAATCTTTCTGTTAATTTTGTCTATAGTGTCTCTCATTGAGTGGGTATTCTAATGTGATGCCTTGTTTCTTTGAAAATCTCTTCCTCATCAATTTTTTTTTTTTGTTCTTTCTTGGAATTTGTATTTGGGTATTGGAACTCTTAGGCTGATCTTTTAATTGTCTTTTCCCTCTTATTTTTATTACTTAGTCTTTTTGTTCTGCTTCCTAAGAAATTTCCTCAGTATTATCTTCCAACCCTTCTATTGAGTTCTAAATTTCTATCCACATTTTAAGTTTTTTAGAGCTCATTCTTACAGTATCTTAAATTTTTTTTTAATGTGGGAGAGAGAGAGAGAGAGACTGCACAAGCAGGGTAGGGGCAGAGAGAGAGAGAGGGACAGAGGATCCGAAATGGGTTCCATACTGACAGCAGAGAGCTCAATGCAGGGCTCAGACTCACGAACCATGAGATCATGATCTGAAGTTGGATGCTTAACCTACTGAGCCACCCAGGTGCTCCTGATATAGTATCTCTATGTCGATTCACAGACACTATAATCCTTCTGAAGATGTTAATAATAGTTTTTAAGTTTCCTCCTCCCCACCTTCATTTGCTCTGTTTAAGTTCCTTTTTTTGTTTCTGTTGTCTTTTCTGTATAGAGGCTTTCCCCGGCCATAATCGTACACGGCTGTCCATTCATATTTAAGAGTGAAGTGCCAGAAACGGAATGGAAAACTCTATATAGGTGTTGAAGGTGGCCATTTATGGGAGGAAGGGACACTCATAGGTCCTTTCTCTTGGTCTCATCCGTTTCCTGGAGAAAGAGAACCTCCAGTCTCTCGCCTGGAGGATATATATACCTGGCGGCTATGTTTTGGGAACCCATCTTAAAAAGTAGCTGGGGTTCTCACTGTTCATTGTGTTCATGTAGTCCTGTTTTCTGTATGATACCATACTGGAGAGCTCTTTAGAGTCACTCTAGTTTGGTTTCTTCAGAGTAATCTTCTCAACAACTATAGGGTTGAGGGAGGGAGGGTTGCCTGGCTTTAATCGGTGGGGGAAGAAATGTGGCTGTGATTACTGTAGACTTTCAGCTAACCTTCTAGTTTCTAGTCGCATTACTCTCTACCTTCAAAGATCCCTGTGAAGCCTCCTGCTTGTGGGCAGTGTGAATCAGCTTCTTTGCAGGTGTTTAGGCTTTAGAGTTCTCCACTTTGTTAGTAAAATATCATTTGACCATTTGTTTTACAGCTTCTGACAAGGTTTTGACATCTCATCTGTGATTCTGTTTTTCTCTGTCCCGTGGTTGGTTCCTTTAAGAAATGTTAATCATTTTAGCATTGTTTAATCTATCAAATTTACCATTTTATTTCTTTTTTTAATTTTTATGTCTTTATTTTATTTTGAGAGACAGAGACAGAGAGCAAGCGGGGGAGGGACAGAGAGATGGGAGACAAAGAATCTGAAGCAGGCTCCAGGCTCTGAGCTGTCAGCACAGAGCCTGATATGGGGCTCGAACCCATGAACCGTGAGATCATGACCTGAGCCGAAGTCGGACACTTAACCGACTGAGCCACCCAGGCGCCCCCCATTTTATTTATTTTTATAAACTTTTTGTCTATTTGAGTATAGTTGACACACAATATTACATTAGTTCATAAACTATTTTCTAATCTGTTCATTCTTTCCACAACATTTGAGCGACTACTGTATGCTCAGTATAAATTTAAAATTTTTTAAATTTAAAATTAAATTTATTTTATTATTATTTTTAATGTTTATTTTTGAGAGAGACAGAGCGTGAATGGGGGAGGGGCAAAGAGAGAGGGAGACAGAGAATCTGAAACCGGCTCCGCGTGCTGTCAGCACAGAGCCCAATGCTGAGCTCAAACTCACAAACTGTGAGATCATGACCTGAGCCGAAGCTGGATGCTCAACCAACTGAGCCACCCAGGTGCCCCTGGGTGCTTTAGGTCTTTTTCTTAAAGACCTAAAGTATTCGATCAGAACTTTGATGACATAACAGAACATTGAGTTGGTAAAATTCTAGACAAAAATAAAGAAATTTCAGTGTAGGCGGGGAAGCTTTGTAGTAAATACACGCTTTCAGCTCTACTTTTTGAAAGTTTTTCTTATTGTACAAATAGTACAGTTGCTTACTGTAGAAAATTTGGAAGATACAGAAAAATATTAATTTTCTCTTAAAATATTTGTATCCCACTTTAAAAATATAGAAAATAAGTTGGGTTTTTGTTTCTCAACATCCAGATTTTTCATGTGTTTTGTTTTTTTCATTTCTCAGAATATTATTATCTTGTCCATACCAAGCCCTCATTTTGGAATTTTTAGGTTTACAATTTTTCTTGTAACAATCACACTACAATGAACAGTCTTAACACATTCTGCTAATTTTATTTCCTTTGGGTGTATTCCAAAAGTAGAATTACTGAATTCTAGGGTATGGATTTCTAAAAATCTTTAGTAAATATTTTCCTTTAAGTTTTTGGATATTGAGAATGTCTTTGATGAACATTGCAAATTGGGAATCCATAGATACTGGAAGGTGAAGTCAGAATTCAGGGTCAAAGGTTATAGTCAACTTCTCAGTGGTAGAAAGTTTGAAGCTGGGACATGAAAGAAAACAGAGATACCTACTTAGATTAATGGGGTTAGAGCTATAAGATGTAACCAGAGATGAGCACCTATGAATCATGTCTGCAGCATTGACTTCCCTCCGGAGAGGCTTAGGGCAGTGTTTTTCAGACTTCGCCCCCACTGAACACTAGAATGCTGTCACTAAAAATACAGAAACTCTTTAAGTTATTTTACAGGAAAAAAAAATGAGTAGGATATCTTCTATTTTATTTTTCTTCTCAAATTTTTATTAAAATCTTTTAAAGGGGCTTGCTACCACTTGATTAGAAGTTGGTTAAAAATGTATAATATTCACAAACGACCTGAAAGCTTTTTTATACTTAATTCATTTACGCTTAAATTTATAAATCAAAACTTATTTTGTAGTCCTGTTTTCTTGTGGTTTTGGTTTTTTGATATTACAAGCATGTCACGTTTTCTAATTATGCTTAGTTTATATGATTAACTATATTAGCACTTTATGGTGTTTCACAAAGAATAAAAACTCTAGACAGTTTTTAGTGTGTTTGGAATTTACTGATTGGGTGGATTGACACAGCACACTAAATATATATCATCTTGAATGTAATAAAATATACATAGATCTACACTCAGTGTGTTGGGTGGAGATTGGTATAGAATGAAAAGAATATTGAATGAATCAAGCCCAAGGGATCTTGTAGGACAAAGAAGTTCAGATTTGATCTGATATATGCTAAAGACCCATTCTAGGTCCTTAGGCATTGAAGTAATACAGCGAAAAAGGTGTTGAGATAATTGGAGAGCTGTGTGAAGGATGAATTGAAGAACAGCAGAGCCCAAGGTTAAGGAAGGGTGGGTTAGAGTTTTTTCAGTTATGTGGATATTAGGATGACAAGGACCTGTACCAGACTGGTGGCAGTGAGAATAGACAGGAGCAGATAAAATCAAACACTTGGGATAGAATAATGAGGAAAATTTGATAAGTAAATGAACATGAAGGAAAAAGTGGAAGATTCCATTTTGGAAGAGTAGAGTGCATTTCCCTTTTACCACCAGTTTTGCATCTGGTTTTTAACTTTATTGCTTTCTTGGCTTTATTTCCTTAGAAAACAGGGAAAATTAGGGATGATGGCTTTAATTGTAAAGGTTTCTGGTTCCTGAGAGTATTTTGAAAAGTTATTGATAGTAACTTAGGTTTTTTAAATGAATTGTATAGGTGATAATATTCTAAAAATAATTGCTTAGGGTTAGCAAAATTTTTCATACTATAACTTTGTTGTTCCTCTTATAATCCCCTATAGATTTTGTTTCATTTCTGTATTATCAAAGTTCCTTTCAATCCAGTGTAAGCTTGTTTCAACTGTATTTTACATTGTTTGCCATTAAAACTTTTGCTTCACTATGTAACATTTTTCAGTTGCAGATGCATATCAGAATTTACTTGGGAATCTTTAAAAGAAAAAGCAAAATACCAGAGACCTAGTTTGTAACTCAGACTTATTAATCAAATTCTTTGGAATGATGGTTGAGTGCTTGCTTTTCAAAAAGCTTTCTCACATGGCAGATATAAACCCCTCTTTTCCCCATAAGGAGGGGGAACCAACGAATCTCGGTTATGAGTAGGAATGTAGAAATATTTAAGACTTTTTATTTTAATATAGACTTTATTTTTTAGAGTAGTTTTAGTTTTATAACAAAATTGAATGGAAAGTAGAGTTCCCATGTACCCCACTTCCTTCCCCACTGTCAACATTCGCATTAGAGTGGTACATTTGTTATAATGGAACTAACATTGATGCATCATTATCCAAAGTCTATAGTTTACATGAAGTTTACATTCATTCTTCGAGTTGTACATTCTTTGAGTTTTGACAGATGTATTGCTACTGGTATCCACCATTAAAGTATCATGCATAATAGTTTCACTGCCCTAACAATCCTTTCTGCTCTGCTGTTCGTTCCTTCTACACCACAAACCTTTGGCCACCCCTGATCTTTTAGCTGTCTTCATAGTTTTGCCTCTTGTAGAATGTTATTTAATTGAAATCATACCCATGTGTTTTTTCAGAAAGTTCTTAAAGTGGCAGATATAATACTCCTGTACCCCACAAAAAGGAAGGGAGGAAGATACTATATTAAATAATCTCACTTACGGATACTGGCATAGAAATTTTTCTTTTATGGTTTTTTTTTTTTTTAATGTTTATTTAGTTTTGAGAGAGAGCAGGAGAGACAGAGCAGGGGAGGGGCAGAGGGGGAGAGAGACACAGAAGACACCTGAAGCAGGCTCCAGATTCTGAGCTGTCCACACGGAGCCCAGAACAGGGCTCTAACCCACAAACTGCAAGATCATGACCTGAGCTTAAGTCCAATGCTTAACCAACTGAGCCACCCAGGCACAAAGTTGTAGTTGATACGGTGTTACATTACTTTCAGGTATACAACATAGTGATTACACAACTCTATACGTATGCAATGTTCACTACAAGTGTAGGCACTATATGTTAGCATACAACATTGTTTCGAAAATGTTGACTATATTCCCTAGTGACTTCCTTCCCTTGTGACTTCTGTCCCTTCATTCCATCCCTGTGACTTATTCCATAACTGGAAGCCTGTATCTCCCACTCCACCTCTTTTACCCATCCTCCCACTCTTCCATCCCCTCTGGGAAACCACCAGTTTGTATTTATGGGTTGATTTTGCATTTTGCTTTTTGTTTTGGTTTTTAGATTGTACATATAAGTGAAATCATAGGATATTTGTTATTTCACTTAGCATAATCTCCTCTAGGTCTGTCTATGTTGTTGCAAGTGGCAAGATCTCACCTTTTTTTTTTTTCCCTTTGGTGGCTGAGTAACATTCCACTGTGTATATATACACCACCCTTCTTTATCCATTGGTCTATTTTCAATCAGTAGACACTTAGCTTCCTTCCATATCTTGGCTGTTGTAAACAGTGTTACAGTAAACATAGGGTTGCACATATCTTTTGGAATGAGTGTTTTCATTTTCTTTGGGTAAATACCCAGCCATGGAATTACTGGATCATTTGGTGATTCTGTTTTTAATATTTTGAGGAACCTTCATACTCATTTGTACAGTGTCTATACCAGTTTGCATTTTCACCTTTTTCTCCACGTCCTTGCCAACCTTGTTACTTCTTGTCTATTTCTGACAGGTGTTAGATAATATCTCACTGTGGTTTTGATTTGTGTTGTAGAAATTAATTTTTTTAAATGTTTATAATTTTTGAGTGAGATAGAGAGCAGTAGTAGGGGAAGGGCAGAGAGAGAAGGAGACACAGAATACGAACCAGGCTCCAGGCTCTGAGGTGTCAGCACAGAGCCAGACGTGAGGCTCAAACTCATAAACCATGAAATCATGACATCAGCCAAAGTCAGATGCTTAACCGACTGAGCCACCCAGGTGCCCCAATGTGGTGTAGAAATTTTAAAGAAAATATTAACATAGAGTTTAAAAGGGTAATGCACCATGACTGAGTGTGTGTATTCCAAGAATCAATCTTTCAATATTAAGAACTCTATTAATATCTCATCATATTTAATAGGTCAAAGTAGATAAACTTGACTGGCAATAAAGTCATAAAAATTCAACACACATTTCAAGTTTTAAAGACCAGTAAAATAGATATGATTGGGTGGTACTTAGATGTCGTTTTTACAAGAAGTATCTCAAAACAATACTGCAACACAACTAGAGCTAATAGATTGCTGGTAGGAACGCATGATGGTATAGCCACTTCGGAAAACAGTTGACAATCTTATGAAGTTAAATGTAGTCTTATCATATGACCCAGCAGTGTCATTCCTAGTTTTTTACCCAAGAAAAATGAAAATATTTGTTCATACAAAAACCATATGTGAATATTTATAGTGGCTTATTCATAATTGCAAAAACGGCAGACAACCAAAATGTCTATCAACTAGACCCAAACGTCTATCAACTGGCCAATAGATTAGATATAGAATACAATTCAGCAGTAAGAAAGGAATTATTTACTGATAGATGGAACAACATTGATGAATCTCAAATTAGTTAATACTGGCTGAAAGAAGCCAGATTCAAAAGGCTACATACTGGGTGGTTCCAATTATTTTACATTCTGGAAAATGCAATACTATAGGGATAGAAGATAAATCATTGAGTGCCTTGGGTTGAGGAGGGAGTGGATTTACCTGAAAGAGACCTGACAGAACTTTTTGTAGTAAAGCAAATGTTCTCTGTGGTGGTGTTTACTTAAATGTTAAGTTTTACTGTATGTAAATTATAAATTATACTTCAATAAACCTGGCTTTTTAAAAAAATGTTTATTTTGAGAGGGAGAGGGGGTAGAGCCCATGCACACACGTGTGAGAGCCACTGAGGAGCAGAGAGAAAGGGAGAGAATCCCAGGCAGGCTCTGAGCTGGGCTCTGAGCTGATGGCACAGAGCCCAACATGGAGCTCAACCTCACCAACCATGAGATCATGATGTGAGCTGAAACCAAGAGTTGGTTGCTTAACTGACTAAGCCAATCAGGTGTCCCAAAACAACATATTTGGGACACAGAAATACACAGTACACATTCCATTAGGTGTCAGAGTAATGATATCACATCGTAAAGCTTCTGAAAACCTTATGAGTGAAAGTGAAAAAAAAAATCATATATGGTATCTTAGTAGTAGTATGAAAATAGTTTTCATGAAAAGCATTTTTGGAAAAGTTTGAACCAGTTTTGAGTTTAATGTGGGTGGTGGGAACTGATACACTCCTATATGCTGGTATACGTTGGTGCGGTATTTTAGAGGGTACTTTGACTTTCATAATTTTAAGTGCACATGCTTCAGACTTTCAGGTTCCACTGTTTAGAATTCATTAATGGATATAACTGTATGCAAATATATGAAGGAGAATATTGGTTATAGCATTACTTGTGATAGGAAATTAGAGACAAGCCTAATTGTCAGTAATGTTTAGCATCCAGTTATTATATAAAAATTATTTTATTAAAAAAATTTAACTATAGGCATTGAAATGGAAAACTGTCTAGAGTTGAAGCAGAAGTGCAGAATTGAGTGTATAATTTCCCCAACCATGTACAATAAAAACCAAAAGGATATGTGTATACTTGTATAACCAATTTTTGAAAGGATATGCAGAGAACCTGATGGTGGTTACCTTTAAGAGGAAGTATATTTCCATATTTCTGTTTATACAGACGTTTTGTAGTGTTCTTTTTTAAAATTATTTATTTAAAGTTTATTTCTTTTACTTATTTATTTTTTTAAAATTTATTTCTGAGAGAGAGAGAGAGCATGAACAGGGGAGGGTCAGAGAGAGAGGGAGATCCAGAATCTGAAACAGGCTCCAGGCTCTGAGTTAGTTGTCAGCACAGAGCCCGACGCGGGGCTCGATCCTACAAACCGTGAGATCATGACCTGAGCTGAAGTCAGACACTCAACCGACTGAGCCACCCCGGCGCCCCTGTTTATTTCTTTTAAGAGAGAGGGAGGGAGCACAAGTTGGGGAGGGGCAGAGAGAGAGAAACCCAAGCAGGCTCTGTGCTGGCATTGCAGCAGCCTTCTTGTGCACTGCCAGCACAAAGCCTGATGCGAGGCTCAAACTCACAAACTGAGTCAGACGTTCAACCGATTGAGCTGTCCAGGCGCCCCGAGCTTTTTTTTATATACTTTGAAAGGCACCAGTGCACTGTATGGATGATAGGAATTATTAGAGTGTTGGAGTCATTTGTGAGTTCTCAGATACCACAATTTGACAAAAAAGAAAGAAAAAACTGAGAGGTGCTGGCATTTCTCATGTCTGTCTACATTTTGCAGAGCAATTGCTCTAATCAAATAGGACTTCATGCTATTATTCTTCATCAGTTGTACTTTCTGATGCCTGTGGCTTTACTTTGCACTCTGTTTTGTGCGTCTTTCTCTTTTAACTTCAACTGCTGAAATCCTATCTAGCCTTCACAACCTAGCTGAAACACCATCTTCTCTATGAAGCTATCCTTCATCACTTTAGTCAGAAGAGATCTTTTTTTGAACCTTTGAAACTATTTATAGCCATTTCTTCATTACACAAATATCAGGTGTGAGCTATATATGGGCCAGACAGTGGGAGTATGTTTTCACCTTTCTTCTCTTCACCTTATAAGGTAATATCCCTGTTGTGCAAATGAGGAAACCGAGGCTCACAGAAGTTCAGTATTTTTTCTGTTATCACTGTGCTAAGAAGTAAATTTGAAAAGAGAGCTTCAAGGCTAGCCCTCTTCTCTGGACTTGATTCTTATGTCACTTTAAGAAGACGAAGCAAGTGAATAGTAGTTTTGTATCAATATTTCTTCCTTGTTAGATTTTTTTAATGTTAAACAATGCAGTAATTTCAAAGTTTCAAGAAGTGTACAAAAATCTCCTTTTTACCTTCATCCACATTCCACATTTTACCTATTACTCCATTTGTTTTATCATTATTCTTTCTTTCTGTATACGTGTGTGTGTATTCCTGACATTACTTTTCCTAAATTATGTGCCTTTCCAGCTCCATGTTGAATATAGGCTTCCAGTTATTGAAGTCTAATTGGTTTTTGGTATTGTTAAACTTTATCTAGGTCCTGCCCTGTTACTATAGGCTTTCTCTTTTCTTTGACCTAAAACTTCTAATTTCTTACTATGCTATAATGTAATATTTCAGAGCCAAAATGATGTTTGCTTCAGGAGTCCAGCTTTTTTCTCTAGATCATTTCTCAGCACTATTAAATGATTCCTTCAGGATTATTTGCAAATTCTCATCTGCCTTCCCCCTGCCTTTCAGTCTAGTAAAGCTCAATCTGACAAAATAACACTGGGTATATGTATTATTCTGCTTAGGCTACCATAAAAAATACCACAGGTTGGGTAGATTAAACAACAGAAATTCATTTTATCCCAGTTCTGGAGGCTAGAAGTTCAAGATCAAGGTGCCCACAGGGTTGGTTTCTGGTGGAGCTTCTCTTCCTGACTTGCGGATGACACCTTCTTGCTGTGTCCTTACATGGCCTTTTTTGTGGGTACGTAGGGGGTTGGAATGGGGGAGGAGATTTCTGGTGTTTCTTCCTCTTCTTTTTTTTAAAGTTTATTTATTTTAAGAGAGAGTGTGAGCAGGGGAGGGGCAGAGAGGGAGGGAGAGAATCTAAGCAGGCCCTGCACTGTCAGCACAGAACCCAGTATGGAGCTCAGACTCATAGGAACTGTGAGATCATGGCCTGACCTGAAATCAGCAGTTGGACGCTTAACCCACTGAGGCACCCAGTGCTCCCTACCTCTTCTTATAAACACACTAGTCCTACTGGATTAGGACCCCACTGTTACGATGTCGTAATTAATCTTAATTACCTCCTTAAAGGCGCTGTATCCAAATATAGTCATATTGGAAGTTAGGGCTTCAATATATAGTTGGTGGGGGTGGAGTAGTAAAGTTCAGTCCATAACAGTAGAACATCAGGTTGATAATCGGGAACCAAGGTTCATATCCTTGCTGTATCTTGTATTAAATATGTAACCCCGACCAAGTCACCTCTTTTAGCCTCCTGAACCCTTAACTGTAAAGGATGAGAATAATAATTCTTTGCCTCATATGTTTGTTAAGAGATTCAGGTAAAATAGATGAAGCAACACAGCGTATCATAAATCAAATGATTCTTGATCCAGGTTTGCAATAAAATTGTCTTAAAAGGAACTCTTCTGTGAATTCCATTCTGATTGTACAAGGAACTCTACAGACCTACTCCCTAGTAAAAATGGGGAAACTTTGAAAACTGCTGCTTAAAGCTTCTGGAAGTGGTCCTAGGGCATACAGTAAATGAAAGGCTTCCATCTGGAGGGAAGGTTTTCTTTTTGGGAGGAGCAGGATGTCAGGATTTCTCTTCCCACTCCCATCTGCCTGATGCTGATGCTAAGTTCTGGGTATATATGGTAGAGAGGTAGAGGACTACCTTCTGTCCAGTCCCCACTTGTGGAACAGAGAGGCTCTACCTGGGTGTAGAGCTGCTGGGAGTACTAGGGAGTAGATCATCTTTTCTGTTAAGGTGATGATTCTGTATTCTGTGTCAGGAGAGACAAGTTGAGAAGACTGCAGGCTGCCACCTATCTGGACAAAATACTCAGCTCCTATAAGGGTTATCACTCAGAGAGGCATGCTATTGTCTATACTCCCAGCTTGAGAGCCCTAGTTCTCTCTGTTGGGTGGTTAGGGAGAAAAGCAGGTCATAAAATAGCTCCTAATCTCTTCTTCAAGAAATTAATTTGCAAGGGAGCCCTGATAAGAAGAATAGCTGACTTCTCAGCAGAAACAATGGAGGCCAGAGTCAGTGTAATAATATAGTCTAAGTACTCAAAGATAAATACGGTCAACCAAAAATCCTGTATATCCAGCAAAGGTATCTTTTTAAAATGAAAGTGAAATGAAGATTTTCCCCAGATAAACAGGAACTGAAAGAGCTTATTACTCACAGATCCACCTTGCAAGAATACTAAAAGAAGCTTTTTATCCTGAAAGCAAGTGATCTCAGTCATTTGAATCCATATGAACAAAGAGTACCAGTAAAGTTAATTATGTAATTTTAAAAAAGAATATTTGAATCCATATAAACAAAGAGTACCAGTAAAGGTAATTCTGTAATTTTAAAAAAGAATATAAGCACATATTTTTTTCTTCTTTTTTCTAAAAATTGATTCTTGGGCCTATAAGGTGTAGAAATGTAGTGTATTTGTAATGTATTTGTCATTAGCAGTACAGAGGAGGTGAGTGGAGGCAGAGCTATGTCAAGCTAAGGAAATGACTATCAGTGATAAAGTAACAATTATAACAGTGCATTATTGGGTTTGTAACATTAAAATATCTATAATACCATCAAATGAAGGAAAAGGCAATAGGACTATACAGTATAACAGTTCTTTATCTTATTGGATTTAAGCTAGTAATAAACCTGAAGCTAGTAGAAGTCTGAAGTTAAAATGTATATGGTAAGCCCTTGAGCAGCCACTAGGGGGAAAACTAGAAATACAGGGAAAAGTCATTAAAGAAATTTTAGTGCTTGGTTAGGAAATTTTTACTTATGCAAAAGAAAGCTGTCAAAGTAATAAAGGAACAAAAAGACATGAGACACACAAAATGAAAAAGCAGCTGTAAATAAACTATCAGTAATAACATTAAACATGAATTGATTAAACTGTATAATAAAAAAGGCAGAGATTGTCAGAGTATCCAACTATATGCTCTCTACAAGAGATGTACTTTAAAGATACAAATGCAGTCAAAGTACAAGGTTGGAAAAAGATCTATTATGTAAACAGCAACCACAAGAAAATTTGAGGGGCTATTCTAATATCTGAAAAAATAGACTAAAGCAAAACATGTTACTAGAGATAAAGAGGGATGAGTCAATTCACCAGAAAGATAAAACAGTTATATATGTACTTAATAACAGCACCAAAATACAAGAAGCAAAACCTGACAGAAATGAAGAGAGCAATAGACAATTCAGCAGGAATGGTTGGGAGACTACATTGGGCTCTGTGCTGACAGCTGGCTCAGAGCCTGGAGCCTGCTTCATATTCTGTGTCTCCCTCTCTCTCTGACCCTCTCCTGCTCACGCTGTCTGTCTGTCTGTCTCTCTCTCTCAGAAATAAATAAAATATAAAAAATAAATAAATAACCACTAGGTCAAAGTAGAAATGAAAAGAGAAATCAGAAAATGCTTGGAGATAAACGAAAATGAAGTTACCACCTAAGAAAACTTAAGGGATACAGCTAAAACAGTGCTTACAGAGAAACTTCTAGTGATAAATGCTATATTAAGAAAGAAGAAAGGCTCAAATCAATAACTAACCTTCTACCTTCAGTCAGTGGAAAAAAGAGCAACCCAAAACAAGCAGAAGGAGGGAAATAATAAAGATGAGAGTTTTAATATAGAAACAACCCAAAACAAGCAGAAGAAGGGAAATAATAAAGATGAAATTAATGAACTAGAAAATAGAAAACCAGTAGAGAAGATTAAAGTAACTAAAAACTGGTTTTTTGAAAGATTGACAAAATTGGCAAAACTTTGGCCAGATTGACCTAGAGAAAAAGGACTTAAATTACTAGACTCAGAAATAAAAGAGGGGAACATTATTACTGGCATTAGAAAAATGGAAAGGATTATAAAGGAATACTGTGAACAACTGTATACCATTAAGTTACATAGCTTAGATAAAATGGACACATTTTTAGAAAGATGCTGAAACTGATTTATATAGACATACTGAATAGTAGACCTATAGCAAGTGATGAGATTGGATTAATCATAAAGCTACCCACAAAGAATAGTACAGGCCCAAATGGCTTCACTGCTGAATTCTTTCAAACATTTAAAGAACAATTAGTGCTAGCTCTTCCTAAAAATTGAGAAGGGTAACACTTCCCAACTTATTTTATGAAGCTAGTATTACTCTGATACCAAAGACATCACAAGAAAACTATAGACCACTATCCCTTCCGAAGATAAACACAAAAATCCTCCAGACACTACCATACCTAATTCACGAGCATATAAAAAGAATTTTATGCGACAGCCAAGTGGCGCTTATCCCAGAAATGCAACATTGATGTAAATAAAGTTCACAAACCAATTAATGTAATACATCAGTAAAATTTAAAAAAAAAGTCACATTGTCATCACCAAAGACATGGAAAGAGTTTTTTACAAAATCCAACACCCTTTAATTGATAAATACACTAAAAAAAAAGAGGAGTAGAAGGGAACTTCCTCAAAATGAATAAAACTCCAATGAAAAATTCAAAGATAACATCGTACTTATGGTGAAAAGCTGAATGCTTTTCCCCTAAGATCAGGAATAAGAAAGAGTATCTGCATTCTCCATTTATATCTAACATTGTTTTAGAGGTTCTAACTATGGTAATTATGAAAAAAAATACACAAAGGCATCAAGATTGGAAAGAAATAAAACTGTGACAGGTGATATGCTCTTGTTATGTAGAAAATCTTAAGGAATTTACTAAAAAACAATATTAGCACTAATGCACAAGTTAGCAAAGTTGCAGAATACAAAAATCAGTATATAAAAAAATCAACTGCATTTCTATAGACTTACCATGAACAATCCAAAAGTGAAATTAAGAAAAAGTTCCATTTATAATAGCATCAAAAAAAAAATAGGAATAAATTTAACAAAAAAAGTATAAAACACTAAAAACTACAAGATATTGTTGAAAGATACTAAAGAAGCTCTAAGTAAATAGAAAACCATCCTGTCTGTGGTTTGGAAGATTTAACATCAAGATGGCAATACTCCCCACATTGACCTGCAGATTCAGTGTAGTCCATATAAAAATCCTAGCTCATCTCTTTGTAGAAATTGACACATTGCTCCTAAAATTCACATGGAATTGCAAGGTGTCTAGAAGAGCCAAAACAATCTTGAAAAAGAATAAAATAGGAGGACTCATACTTCCTGATTTCAAAAGTTAACAAAAATGGTAATCAGATTGTGTGAAATTAGCATAAGGATATATATACAGATCTGAATTGAGAAAGAAAACCATATGGATATGGTAAGTTTGATTTTCAACAAGGGTATCAAGACCAGTCAGTGGAGAAAGAATCCTTTTTTCAACAAGTGGGTAGCCAGTTGTGAAAGAATGCATTTGGACCCTTACCTCATACCATATATAATAAATCACTCAAATGAATGACAGACCTAAATGTAAGAGCTAAAATTTAAAACTCTTGATAGGGTGGGGCATGTGGATGGCTCAGTCGGTTGGGCGTCCGACTTTGGCTCAGGTCATGATCTCATGGTTTGTGGGTTCGAGCCCCGCATCGGGCTCTGTGCTGAGAGCTGGCTCAGAGCCTGGAGCCTGTTTCAGATTCTGTGTCTCCCCCTCTCTCTGACCCTTTCCTGCTCACACTGTCTCTCTCTCTCTCTCTCTCTCTCAGAAATAAATAAAATATTTAAAAAAAAAAACTCTTAATAGGAAATTTAGGATTAAGAAACCCTAAGTTGACACGAAAAGCATGAGCAACAACCAAGAAAATAGATCGATTTGGACTTCAGCAAAATTAAAAAACTTTTGTTTCAAAGGACACCATTAAGAAAGTGAAAGGACAACCTATAGAATGAAAGAAAATATTTAAACAAATCTGATAAGGATTTCTTTCTAGAATATATAAAGAATTCTTACACCTCAGTCATAAAAAGACAATTTAACAATGGGTGAAGAATCTGAATAGACTTTTTTTTAATGGAGGATATACAGTTGGAAAATAAATATGTGAAAGGACAGCAGATACCAAAAATTGTAATAGTAATTGTCGGCGAGCATATGGAGAAATTGTCAACCCTTGTACCCTGCTTGGTGGAAATGTAAAATAGCACAGGACTTTGGAAAAATATTTTGGCAGTTCCTCAAGATTAAACAGAGTTACTACTGTGTGACCCAGTAGTTCCATTCCTAGGTATATACCCAAGAGAAATGAAAACATATATCTACATAAAAACTTGTCTCAAATGTTTATTTGTATAAATAATACAAATAAAATGTTTATTTGTATAAATAATGCTTGTAAAAGCATTATTCCTAATAGCCAAAAAGTGGAAAAAACCCAAATATGTGTCAGCTGATGAGATATAAAATATAATGGGGTATATCAATATAATGGGATATTATTCTGCCATAAAAAGGAATAAAGTACTGATGTATGTCGCAACATAGATGAACTTTGAAAATCTGCTAAATGAAAGAAGCCAGGCACAAAAGAGTGCACATATGATTCTATTAAAGTGTCCGGATTAGGAGTGATAGGCAAATGATATGCAGTTTCTTTTTTGAGGCGATGAAAATGTTAAAAAATTGTGGTGATGGTTTCACATGGCTGTGAAAATACCAAAAGCTACTGACTTGTACAATTTAATAGAACTGTTAAAATAAAAAAAAAAAAGTAACCATTTCTGGTGTCCCTGTGGAGTGAGGGTGGACATGTATATGTTTAAAAGGCTGAGCTATTAGAATAATAGAGCTTCTTACCATAAGCTAAGCTCATTTGTTCCCTTCCTCTCTCATTTTTGTAGAAATCATGACTACCCCAGGAAAAGAGAACTTTCGGTTGAAAAGTTACAAAAATAAATCCCTGAATCCTGATGAGATGCGCAGGAGGAGGGAGGAAGAGGGACTGCAGTTACGCAAGCAGAAAAGAGAAGAGCAGGTAAATCCTTTTACCCTTTTAAATTTATTTTAAGGAACTTAGTGTTACATCTTAAGCCTGAAACCACTTTTATTTTAGTTTTGACAATGTTGAATATGTATATATGTGTGTGTGTGAGTATCCCCTGCATCATAAAATCATCATGTTTTGGGAGTGGGGGAGAGGAGGTGATATAAAGTAGAATATAAGAATAAAGAAATCTCTCAGGTTCTCATATTCCCAATACAACCACTGTTTAATATTTTTGGCCTGTTTGTTTTTAGTGTGTTTTATTTTTCTAAAGTTGAAGCTTCCTTAAGATATTATGTGCATGTTAATGAATTCTCAAGTGACCAATACAACACTGCTTTTCATTACAGTCTTTGATTTGAAAATTTGTAAACAGAAAATTAAAGAATAGATAGTGAACCTTATAAACTCATTCTTTGCTGAGAACAAACAGGGTTGATGGGGAGGTGGGAGAGAGGGGAAAGTGGGTGATGGGCATTGAGGAGGGCACTTGTTGGGATGAGTACTGGGTGTTGTATGGAAACTGATATGACAATAAATTGTGTTAAAAAAATAAACGCATCCTTTGGTTCAGTAATTGTCAATAGTTTGCCATACTTGCTTCATGTCTGTCCATCTTTACATTCCTTTATTATATAGTATTTTAAGGTGAAATCTCAAGGAATATGTCTTTTCACCCATAAATTAATTCTTTAGGATTTCATTAGGACAGTGATTTTTTAATCTTTTTTTTTTTTTTTTAAATTTTGATCATTTTTAACTTGAGAACATCTGAACATCGACAGGAGAATTTGGGACTCTCTCATTTTACCTTCCTCTAAAAATGCTTAGAATGAATAGTCCATCCCTGTCCCTTTTGTCAAAGAAATTTAAAGATACTTAGGTGACTTTTTTTTTTAAAGTGTATTTATTTATTTTGAGAGAGACTGATACAGCGTGAGTGCAGAAGGGACAGAGAGAGGGATACAGAGGCTCCCAAACAGGCTCTGCACTGTCCGTGTGGAGCCTGATGTGAAACTAGAACTCATGAAACCATGAGATCATGACTGGAGGTGAAATTGAGAGTCGGATGCTTAATCAACTGAGCCACCCAGGAGCCCCTAGGT
>NW_027530544.1:905629-1048110 GCF_008692635.1 Crocuta crocuta | reverse complement strand
TTTTTTTTTTTTTTTTTGAGCTTAGAAGGGCCATTTGACCCCACACTACAAAAGCTCCATAAAAGGCAATAAATGACTCAGAATCCTTTCATATCTGAGAAATAAGGTAATCTATCATAAATATTTTGCACTTACAGTGAGCTGTTCTCAGCATACACTGTTTTTTTTGAGTAACACTGTGTGGAAAATCCAGGTAGTTAAAGTCCAAGAGTACGTTACAACTTCAGTGTTATTTTTGTTAGGGCTGTAGATGTTTGAGTTAAACATTGTCATTATTACTATTTTTGGGGCAAAGAAAGTTTGTAATATTACAATAAAGTTTATATTAAATGTAGTAAGTTATGAGTTACCACTTATTTATAAAAGGGCGAGTTTCTCTGGGTTTCTTGTTACTACCTCTTTATTCATCTCTGTGTCTTACTTGAGGTGAACCTTTTCTTTCAATGAACTTTCATATTAGCTTCTATTTTGGTAGTAAATTTCAGAACTCATAATACCACTGTTATATGTTTATATACCCATGTATGAATACATAAGTATATGTACATGAACCCAAGTATAGGTCTGAATGTAGCCACCAGCTTATGCATTATATTTGGCATAAACCCATTTGAAGATGTAGTAATGATATTCTGCCATTTACACTGTTCACGTTATTCTCTTCTTGGTGATAGATGGTTTCACGTAATTAGACTTCATTGTAATGTTTATGTAAATAAATTTTTTGTATTCACTTATCTGCCTGAAGACAAATGCTCTGTATTCTTAATATATCAAGTGGCAAGTATGGTCCTGTGTATTGGGGTAAAAATATTTGCAGTTGAAATTCTGTCAACTTCATTGTATGAGATCTGCAATTTTGCTATGGCTTTAATAAGTTTTTGTGATAAGTTTTTGGGATATTGCTCTATCAAAAATCCTCATTTCTTAATTTCTTATGTGCCATATTATGTAGAAACAACTGGTAAAAACTAATCAGGCTTCTTAATATCATAACAGTGCTTGTTTCATAACTAATTTGTAAAATGATAAATATCAGTAAGATACAGACTCATTTAGGTACTGTTTATCTTTCCACAGATGCTTTGTCATCTATTGGGAAAACTCGAGCTGATGAGCTAGATGTGAGGGTAGCACAGGAGTTGACATTGCCAAGAGCACAAAAGATAACTTGCTGCATATTTATGGGTTACCCTTTTGTCAGACTAACATTTAATTTTTGTTATATATCTAGGCAGCACTTTAAAAATGACCCTTGTCTACTTCGCACTTACAGACTAAACTAAAATTTATTTTGGCAAAATATTTCGCTAGTTGGTATCATTCTGATTGAACCAGTACTTACAAATTTGAATGAAGCAGTCTCTTGTTAACTCAGAGTGAATGGATAACCTAGTGCTGCTTAATGGAGATTTGCTTGATATTTCTAGTTATAACAAGTATCTTGTGAAGTGAGCAAGTTGATAAACTTGTGGATAGGCAAGTTCACTTGATTAACTTGGTTGACAAATTCAGGCAACATGTAATCTGTAGATAAGGCAAACAGATTATGATTGTTTTTGCAGTTTTTTTTCTTTTTTTAAAACCTATTTTTCTCTGAGTAATACATGCATACAGTTGAAAAAGTTAAATAGCATTACAGTACTTGACACCAAACCACCAGTGTTCCTGGTCTCATTCCCAAGTAAGCCACTTCAATTCTCCTAAAGTATTATCTATTGATGTTCTGTTACGGTAGGTGAAGATTTAAGCTCTTACATGACTTTTTCCTTGTGTTCGTTCTCCTAATACAGTTATACTATACTGTGTAAGTATCATTTATTGCTTAGCGGAATAGTGTACCATGGTTACATTTCCTTTCTTTATTCTTTGTTTTTCCTGGAGTTAATTGTCTGATTTTTTAAATTTTTTACCTGCTTGGCTTTCTTTCAGATTCCTAGCTGTCTTTTCATTATATTTTACAGCTCTTTCAAGTTATTTTTATCTGATTTTCTACTTGGTTAAATTTCTCAGATAATTTATCAGTTTCATATTTTTCCTTTGGAGAACTCCACCCTACATTTTCTCACCTCTAGCACCAGTCAGAATTGTTTATCCTGTGTTCTTGCTGTATTGCTGTGGTCTTAGGACTTCCCTTAGCTGAGAATTTCTCATGTTTTATCTTGTCATCATCCTTGTGATGTAAATGTTTTGGTGTTTTTATTTCAAATCCTACTTGTTTATCACCAGTTGTGCTTTTCATGACCCATAGTAAAGATCCTAACAGTATCCTCCCATTCCGTATAAAAAACACTGCTTGTGAACATAAAGTTTGCAATGCCAATATATGTAATTTTAGTGATTAGGCTTGATTTAGAAGTTCTGTAAATGCTTTAAGTAGTTGTGAAACAAAGTGAAATCATAATGAAGAAGTCCTTGTTTATTTTTAACAAGAGAATTCAACTGGCCCTAGCTCTGTGCCATTCATGCTGTGGCTAAACCACACAGAGAGGAAATACTTTAGCGCACTTTAAAATACGGCAAAATGATTAATTATCTCTATTGGGCTGTATCTAAAGGACAAAAAGAAGTATAAGAAATCATCAACTGCTTGCATAATCACATAGGATTGGTCCTGAAACTATATGTATTTGTGTATGGATACAGTAATTAATGATTTTGATATTAGGAACCTGGATTTTTTAGCTTAAGAAAGAATAGAAATATAATAAAATCAAAGAGGTTATATAAATTTGAATTGGTAATATCAGTAGGGATTCATCATGTGTTTTCCTTTTAAAACACACACACAAACCAGCTCTGTCCTAGAAAGGCTTAGAAGTAGTGAAATACCTTGTATCAGTGAACACTTCTAGCACCCTGATATGGTGGTCATTACAGAATTTTTTCTTTTAAAGGAACAAGGCTTCTTGGAAAAAACACCTGATTCTTGATTAAAGATAGGGAATATTCAAGGCAAATGAGTAATGTTTTTTCATAACATAGAGCAAGAAAGTTTAAGACCATCGAAAATTGTGTTGAAAAGACTTAGGAGATAGCTTGCACAGGCTCCCATTAGCCAAAAATGGGATATTTTGAGTATTAGAAAGGGCACTTTAAGGACTTCTGCTTCCAGCCGAAGTGGAATAGCAGGGCCCAGATTTACCCTCCTACCTGAAGCAAACCAAGAATAAACAGACAAAATACATCAAACAGTAATTCAAGACATCAGACATTAGCCAGTGAAGGACAGTGATCTCTAGAGATGGGAAACAAATGAGTTGAGCCCTTTGATTGCTTCAGCTTACTGCCCAACAGAGTTTCCAGGTTGCAACACAGGGAGAGGGAACTCCATTCATTCAACAGCTATTTAGTGACAGCCTACAATATACCAGTGAGCCAAAGCCTTCCTGAGTTGAGGAGACAGACCTGACGGTCCGGAAAGACGAAGGCATCCATTCATAGGAGGGAATACCAAAAGGGAAACCTGTGTATATAGAGAGAAGCCTGGAGATCTTCAGAGTGTTTGTTTGAATATTCAGCAGAGTACTGATCAGCATCTGTGTTTGAGGAGACTACTCAAGGCAAGAGAAACTGTCATCCAAAAAGATTAGAGGGAACAGTGCCTGGTCCTTACACAGTACTGACAGTAGTGCCTGTTCCTATAGCCAGACTGGAAAAACTCATTCACTGGGCATTAGGTATTCAGGAGAGTCTTGCCTCAGTAGTGGAGATTAATTAGCGATAGATTTACTACTGTCTCAGACCGACCTATCATCATAAAAGCAAGATCTGAGAGGATCAAACTGCAATTTTTGGTTTTCCTAGATTAGTAGTCATATAGGAAAAAGAAATACTTGATTTTCTCCATGTCTTTATTTTCAAAATTAGTTGGTTTCTTAGCATCCTCCAGAGGGAGTAGGAAAGTCTGTTTTAATATTATTAGGAACTCATAGTGTTTAACCTAAAATAGATGTATTTAAATTATTTTAGCTATTTTTTCTGTACTTTAAAAAACAACTTTATGGCTATATAGTTGACATACAGTGGAGTGTACGCTTTGTTTTGACATATGTATATATCTGTGAAACCATCACTATAATTAATATAATGAACATACTTATTGCTCTCGCAGTTTTGCTGGTATACATTTGTAGTACCTTTCCCCCACCCTTCACCTATCTCCAAGCAACTTCTGAACTGTTTTGGTCACCACTGGTTATTTTGCATAAATGGACTGATAGAATACATATTCTATTTTATCTGGCTTTTTTCAGTCAGCTTAATCATTTTGAAATTCATTTATGTTGTTGTGTCAGTAGTTCATTCCATTTTATTGTTGAGTAGCATTCTGTTATACAGATTAAACCACAGTTGGTTTATCTGTTCACCTGTTAATGGCAGTTTGGATTATTTCCAGTTTTTGATGATTACATATAAAACTACTATGAACATTCATGATGGTTCTTTTTATGGACATATGTTTGCGTTTCTCTAGATATCTAAGAGGAGAATGGCTGGGTGGTATAGTAGGTGTGTACTTAAGCTATCAACTTAGCTGTATGCTAAAATGGGTTGTATTATTTGACCTTCACGTCAGCAGTGTATGAGAGTTTCAGTGGCTCAACATCCTTCTGAGAATTTGGTATGGTCAGTCTTTTTCATTTTATATATTCTAAGGTATGCATAGTAGTATGCCATTATGGTTTTATATTGCACTTCCCTAATGACAGAAGTTGAAAGCATCTTTTTGTGTGTTTATTTGCTCCATCTGTAGATCCACTTTAGTGAAGCCTGTTTAGTTTTATTTTTTTTAAGTCTGTGTAGTTTTTTGATTGAGTTATTTTCTGTATGCAAGTCTTTTGTTGGATCTGTTTTTAAAATATTTTCTCCTAGTTGATGGCTTGCCTTTTTGTTTTCGGAAGTGCTGTTTGAAGAGCAAAAGATTGATTTTGGAATTCCATGTATCAGTTTTTTTCTTTAATGGATTCTGCTTTTGTGTGTCAAATATAAGAATCTTTGCCAAATCCATGGTCACTTAAGATTTCTTCTATGTTTTCTTTAAGAAGTTTTATTGTTACAGTTTAAATTTAGGTCTATGATCATTTACATTTAGTTTTTGTATATAATGTGAAGTAAGGGGAAAGGAGCCTTTTGTTTCTTTTTTAACATATGGATCTCCAGTTGTTCAGATGTCATTTTTTGAGAAGATTGTTTTACCTCACTGAGTTGCCTTGGTACCGTTTACATTCAATTGACCATCTCTATGCGGATCTGGCTTCTGAACTTCTGTTTCCATTGGCTTATTTATCTGTCTTAATGCCACACTGTGTTGATTACTGTAGCTTTTATAATGAGTTTTGAAATCATATTACTAGCCCTCTAACCTTGTTTTTCTTTCCAAAAATTGTTCTGGCTGTTACAAGTCCTTTGCATTTTTATATGACTTTAGAATCAGCTTGTCAATTTGTGCACAAAAAGGCTGCTCTGGCGATTTGATTGTGATTTTGTTAGATCTGTAGATAAGTTTGGGAAGAATTGATATTGTAACAATGAGTCTTCTGACTCATAAGGACCATATCTCCCATTTATTTAGGTCTAAAATTTCTCAGGGATTTGTAGGGTTTTTTTGGTCAGAGTTTTCCCTAAGTATTTTGTAGTTTTGATGCTGCTATAAATGGTATCTTTTGAATTTCAGTTTTCAGTTGTTCATTGTTAATATTTAGAGTCCCCTGGGATTCACTGAGAGAGATGGTTCCCCCTTCTTGGAGTGCAACTGGGAGAGGTGGCATTGCCTCTTTGGGGAGAAAAGAGCCGGTAGACACCATTTCCCTCCTCTGCCCCTTCTGCTGAAGGTGGCTAACCTGGGCACTGGCTCTTTCCTGCACTTTACTCCAAACTCCACACTTCTGTGCTTTGTTGCGACTGCCCTTCTGGGACAAACCTGCATCCGTCCCAGTGCAGTGAAACCCTCCTCCAGAGAACCAGCACAGCTCCGTGTCATGCCAAGTCTGTAAAGTTTGGAGTTTTAAAACTCAGCGGGCCTGCTTGGGATAGATCTCAAGGTGCACTGCGCTGCCGGGTGGGCAGATGGTCAGGACGTAGGGTGAAGGCAGTGAGCTAAGGGATGCCTGGGACACACAAGGGGAAGTTGTTTGCCCTTCTGGGAGGGCTTTGTGGTAGTGGATGTGAGTTCCCCTCTTGGGTGACTACGTGGCTGGCTGACATCATTTTCCTTCCCTACCCCTTAGCATAAACTAACTTCAGTAAATAGCACAGTGCCAACAGTGGTAACTTAAACCTCTTACACCAGACCCTGGCCCCCTGTGCTCTTCAGGTGCATTTTTACTAAGGCAAGTGTACTTGAGAACTAGAGCAGCAGGCCCCTCTCCCAAAGACCAGCACAGACCCTTGCATATACCACATCTTCTGACCTTTAGTTCTGTGAAGCTCAGCTCTAGTGGAAATACCATCAAGTCTCTTTTAACAAGCAGACCAGAGCACACCTAGTTAAAATTCACCATACTCTGGCCAGGATGCACATAATCCCCACTGCAGGCAAGGAGAAACTCTGCAGAGAACTTGAAGTCAGCCACAGGAAAAAATGTGGAAAGACCACAAATACATGGAGATTAAAGAACATTCTATTTGGAGCACCTGGGTGGCTCAGTCTGTTAAGCATCTGACTCCTGGTTTCAGCTCAGATCATGAACTCAGTTCATGAGTTCAAGCCCTGTGTCAGGCTGTACGCTGACAGCACGGAGCCTGCTTGGGGTTCTTTCTGCTTCTCCCCTGCTTGCGCGCGCGCTCTCTCTCTCACATACACACACGTGCGCGCGCACGCACACAGACACATACAGTCTCTCTCTCTCTCTCAAAAAAACTTAAAAAAAAAAAGAACATCTTACTAAAGAATGAATGGGTCAGCCAGGCAATTAAAGAAATAAATACAGGAAACAAATGAAAATGAAAACATGATGGTCTAAAACCTTTGGAATGCAGCAAAAGCGATCACAAGAGGAAAGAATATGCAATATTCTACCTCAAGAAGCAAGAAAAATCTAAAATACACAACCCAACCGTATACCTAAGGGGGCTAGAAAAAGAATAACAAATGAAGCCTAACACCAGCAGAAGGAAGGAAATAATAAAGATTAGAGCAGAAATAAATGATATAGAAATAACAACAACAACAAAAAACCAGTGGAACAAATCAGGAGCTGGTTCTTTGAAAAAATTAATAAAATTGATAACCCCCTAGCCAGACTTGTCAAAAAGAAAAGAGTAGGGACCCAAATAAAATTATGAAGGAAAGAGGAGATCTACAACTAATACCACAAATAAAAACAATTATAAGAGAATATTATGAAAAACTATATGCCAACAAATTGGGCAATCTGAAAGAAATGAATAAATTCCTGGAAACATACAAACTACCCAAATGGAAACAGGAAAAATAGAAAACATGAACAGGCCAATAACCAGCAAAGAAATTGGATCAGTAATTAAAAATCTCCCAATAAACAAGTCCAGGGCGGTATGGCTTCCCAAGGGATTCTGCCAAAGAGGAGTTAATACAATTCTCAAACTGTTCCAAAAGTAGGAATGGAATGGAAGGAAAACTTCCAAATTCATTCTCTGAGGCCAGCATTACCTTGATTCCAAAACCAAATACCCCACTAAGAAAGACAATTCAGACTAATATCCCTGATGAGCATGGATGTAAAAATTCTCAACAAAATACTAGTAAATCAAATCTAACAGTACATTATAAGAATAATTCACCACAATCAAGTGGGATTTATTCTTGGGCTGTAAGGATGGTTTAGTATCCTTAAACGAATCAGTGTGATACACCACATTATTAAAAGAAAGGATAAGAAATATATGATCTGCTCAGTAGATTGCAGGAAAAGCATTTGACAAAGTAGTATAGCATCCTTTCTTGATAAAACCCTCAAGAAAGTAGGGATAGAGGGAATTTACCTCAACATCATAAAGGCTATATACAAAAGACCCGCAGCTACTATTGTCCTCAGTGGAGAAAAAAATGAGAGCTTTTCCTCTATGTTCAGGAACAAGAAAGGGATGTGCACTCTTACCACTGTTATTTAACAGTACTAGAAGTCCTAGCCTCAGCAATCAGACAGCAAAAAGAAATGAAGGGCATTCAGATCAGCAGTGAAGAAGTCAGACTTTCACTATTTGCAGATGACATGATACTCCATGTAGAAAACCCAAAAGACTCTACCAAAAAATTGATAGTACTGATATATGAATTCAGTAAAGTCACAGGATACAAAATCAACATACAGTAATCTGTTGCATTTCTCTATACCAATAATGAAGCAGCAGAAAGAGAAATCAAGGAATTGATCCCACTTAGAATTGCATCAAAATTATAAGATACATAGGAATAAACCCGCCAAAGAGGTACTATACTCCGAAAATTGTAGAACAAAAAAGACCCTGAATAGCCAAAGCACTCTTGAAAAAGCAAAGCTGGAGGCATCACAGTTCTGGACTACAAGTTTTATTACAAAGCTGTAGTGATCAAGACTGTATGGTACTAGCACAAAAACAGGAACATAGATCAATGGAACAGAATAGAAAACTCAGAAATGGATCCACAGCTATATGGTCAACTAATCTTTGATAAAGTAGGAAAAAATATCCAATTGAGAAAAGACAGTCTCTTCAACAAATGGTGTTGGGAAAACTGGACAGCAACATGCAGAAGAATGAAATTGGACCACTTTCTTACACCATATACAAAAGTAAATTCAAAATGGATGAGTGCGCTAAATGTGAGACAGGAAACCATCAAATTTCTACGGGAGAACACAGGCGACAACCTCTCTGACATCAGCCATTAGCAACTTCTTACTTGACATGTCTCTGGAGGCAAGGGAAACAAAAGCAAAAATGAGCTATTTGGACTTTATCAAGATAAAAGCTTCTGCACAGCAAAGGAAACAATTAAAGCTAAAGGTCACCCAGCCTTCAGAATGGGTGAAGATATTTGCAAATGACATATCTGATAAAGGGGTAGTTAGTAATCCAAAATCTGTAAAGAACTTATATGACTGAACACCCCAAAATCAAATAATCCAGTTAAGAAATGGGCAGAAACCATGAATAAATTCCAAATTATGAGGAGTCCAAATGTCCATTGATTGATTAATGGATAAGATGTGGTGTACATATATATACAATGGAATACTACTCAACAATAAAAAAAAATGAAGTCATCTCATTTGTGCTGAAGTAGATGGAGTTAGAATGAATTATTTTAAGCACAATAGTGATAGGAAGACAATCATAGAAAAACAAATACTGCATGATTTCACTCGTGGAATTTGAGAAACAAACAGATGAATGTAGGAGGAAAAAAGAGAGGCAATCCATCAAACAGACCCTTAGATATAGGGAACAGAGTGAAGATTGCTGGAGGGGAGGTGTTGGGAGAGATGGGCTAAATGGGTGATGTTTAAGGAAGGCAGTTGTGATGCACATTGGGTGTTATATATAAGTGATGAATCACTAAATTCTCCTAAATTTAATATACTATAATGTTAACTAACTTGAATTTAAATAAAAACTTGAAACTTAAAAAAGACAAAAAAGTTTGGGCCATTTTCCAAATATATTCCCCTACCCCAATCTTAGAACTCCAGTGCATGTGTATTAGGCCACTTCATGTTCCACAACAGACTTCTATTTTGTACTGATTTTGTCTTTTTTTTCTCCTTTTTTTTTTTTTTGGAGTGTTTATATTACTGTGTCTTTAAATTCACTAATCTTTTCTTCTGCAATATGTAATCTGTTAGTCTCATCCATGTGCTTTTCATCTGAAAAAGTATATTTTTCATGTCAGGTATTTGCTTAGCCTTTTTGTTCATCTCTTCTCTCTCCTTGTGGCTGTACTTTTACCGTTAGAATATGTGGAATATATTTATAACAACAATTATAATGCTCTTTTCCATTTCTGCCGTTTTGGTCATTTCTGGGTGATTTTGATTCATTAATTTTTCTCTTCATGGATAGTCATCTTCTTTTTAGTGCTTAGTAGTTTTCAATTGAATTCTAAGAATTGCGAATTTTACCTTGCTGTTGTTGGAGTTCTTGTATCTTTTAATACATTTAGGTCTGAATTTGTCATTGGCTTTAGTAAGTTACTTGGAACTTTTGACGTTTCATTGGTCTGGAACTTTTAACCCTTTAATCTAGTGCTGATTTAGCCTCATTACTGTGTCTGTTTCCTTCTGAGTTTTCTACTAAATGCCCTCTATATATTAGGAAGTCTTTTCTGTTTTTTGGCTTTTTTAAAGTTTATTTACTTTAAGAGAGAGAGAGAGAGGGGCGCCTGGGTGGCTTAGTCGGTTAAGCGTCCGACTTTTGCTTAGGTCATGATATCACGGTTCGTGGGTTCGAGCCCCGCGTCAGGCTCTGTGCTGACTGCCAGCTCAGAGCCTGGAGCCTGTTTCAGAGTCTGTCACTCCCTCTCTCTCTGGCCCTCCCCTGCTCTCTCTCTCTCTCTCCTAGAAATAAATAAAAAACATTAAAAAAAAGTTTTTTTAAGAGAGAGAGAGAAAGAGAGAGGCAGAGAAAAAGTGAGAGAGAAGAATCCCAAGCAGGCTCTGCTGTCAGTGTGTGCCTGATACGTGGCTTGATCCCACAAACCGTGAGATCATGACCTGTGCTGAAATCAAGTTGATGCTTAAAAAGTCTTTTCTATTTTATCTGACTGAAACATGAATATCCCTTGACTGCTATAACTCAAAATTGTTCTGCATTTTTATTGGAGGCGAATCCTTTCCCAGCTTTTCCTTACATACCTGTGCATATTAGCAGGAAGCTGAGGCTCATGGGGAACTTTCTGCAGATTTTTAGAATTCTCTGTATTGATCTCTTTTATTACTCTGCTTATGGATTCTAGTTGTTTTGGCCTCATCATTTCTAAACCCTGTCTGCTCTACTGAGTGAGTGGGTTTTGTCCTCCTTGTGCTGCATCCTGAAAACTGTCCAGGTAATAATCTGAGGCAGTCATAGAGCCAGTCTTATTTCTTTTCTTCTCTGAAGGATCAGTGCCTGGGCTGCCTCTTATCCATTGGCTGAAACCTGTTATTTTATGAATTTTGTCTGCTTTTAGAGTTGCAGAGGATAAGTTATTTATTGGTCCTCCATCATGGTTTGATGAATAAGTGAATTGCCTTAGACTATTAAAGATACAATGGAGGCACCTTAGTGGGCTCCCTTAGGGAGGAAGTATTCTTTGCTTACACAAATCAATGGATGGTTTAAAGGTAGTGTTCAAGTAGTAATCACTTGTCTTCACTGGTTGCTGGACAGGTTAGAAAGGTTGGGAAGGCTCAGTCTATTATCTTTGAGGTCTAGGAGGGAAGTATTAAGCCATTCTGACATCAGTTTTATCATTTTCCATAATTGGTAGGACTATAGTATTACCAACTTCACATAAAGGAAAGGGGAATGGCTAAGCATGCCCCAACTCCTTTTTCACCCTTATTCTTTTTATATGTCACGCAGTATTAGGCTTCTCTTAGAAAGTTGTACCACATCAAAGGTTGGTAACAGCATATTATGATTGTTAATTGCATTAGATTATAAGACAGGACAATTATGAAATAGTTCCTCATCAGGAAAGTTGAAGGTGGCACAACCTTTAGAATTTTTAAAATGATTTTTAGGGGCGCCTGGGTGGCTCAATTGGTTAAACGTCCGACTTTAGCTCAGGTCATGATCTCACAGTTCATGGGTTCAAGCCTCACGTCGGGCTCTGTGCTGACAGCTAGCTCAGAGTGTGGAGCCTGTTTTGGATTCTGTGTCTCCTCTCTCTCTCTGACCCTACCCTGTTCACACTGTCTCTCTTTCTCAGAAATAAATAAAACATTAAAAAAAATTTTTTTTAATAATTTTTTAAAAGTTCTTCCTTATTGCCTTCTAAGTGGGGTGCCTAGGTTTTGAATGTTTAACTCCTTTGTATTAGAATACTTAATAACAATTTTTTGTTTTTTAGTTGTTCAAGCGAAGGAATGTTGCTACAGCAGAGGAGGAAACAGAAGAAGAAGTTATGTCAGATGGAGGCTTCCATGAGGCTCAGATTAATAACATGGAGATGGCACCAGTAAGTAAGATCATGAAAGAAACTCTTTTAAGTATTTTTCTGCTGAGCCTCTTTCTAAGATAAGAGGCTTAGCTTTCTATTTGGGTTTTTAAAAAAGGGGTTAGTAAATGGCTACAGAAAGTAGCATTTCATTTTTAAAAAGAAGTCATATACTTAATGTCATGGTTCATTAGATGTTTATTATAGTTTGAATAACATGCAGTTAAACAAAATTAACTAAGTTATGAAGATTAGTTCAGGTATTAAAACTTAAAAAGATAATTATAAAATTATTCCTTAGAAGTTGAATAACAAAGTATACTTTAAAGAAAATCCCAGTTCTTCATTTTAGTTATCAAATTGGGCATGTTTATCTGATTTTAAAAACTGGTTCTACATCACAGCTATTGGACTTTTCTATTGCGACCCGTTTTGTAACTTTCTTGAGGTTACATGAGCATCTAAAAATTACACTTTATTTATGTGGATACCTGTCTAGATTTCCCATTTATTGTAATCAGTTATATAATGTTTTAATAGATTATATATGGTTTTTGAAAAAAGAAATCTTTCTTCTACCTCAGTGACCCAGTTTCTTTCTTCATTTGCAACCACAGTTAGTGGATTCTTATTCTTCTTGAGAAAATAAGTTCTTCCTCCTCCCCTTTTAAGCAAGTTGTGGCATATTATGCACAGTGTCCTATTTATATATGTATATATTTTTTTTCCTTTTTTACTTCATAGATCTCTAGTTTTTATGGACCAGTTTTCTTTCGGAATTAGAGTAGTTTAAATCATTTTGGAATCCGTATAGACATTGTAGCCAACACTATCATTTTGTGGTGAATTCTTGGTCCTTCAGAAAGTCAAGCTGTCCATTTTTTAAAGTGGATATTGAAATGATTTGAAATATTTTGTGGACTATATAATATTAAGATTCTATGGAGGAAACAACCTATAGGAGATTGATTGATTGGTTGATTTTAAGGAATTGGCTCATGTATATTTTGGAGTTAGTAAGTCCAAAATCTGTAGGGCATGTCAATAGACTGAAAATTCAGGTAAGGGTTGATGTAGTTTTGAGGCTGAAGTTTCTTCAGGAAACCTGTCAACTGCTCTAAAGACCTTTAACTGATTGAGGCCAACTCACATTTTGGAAACTAATGGGCTTTACTTGATTATACTAGTTTAAATGTTAATCACATCTAAAAATTACTTTCACAGCAGTATCTAGATTAGTGTGTGTTCAGACAGCTGGCTACCATAACTTAACCAAATTGACACATAAAATTAACTGTCCTAGTACATTCCTTGGCAACTTGGCATGCATACACAACTCCTTAAACCATACTGAGTCTCAGATAAAGAAATAACAAAGTTATACCTCCATGTGATATGATATAGTTATCCTTTGTGCAGCTAAAAATGTGCTAACCTTTTTCCCACAAGAAGATCCAAAGTCCTTGAGTGATGTTCACTCCTCTCCTTGATATACTGTTACTTAAATGCTGGCATATAAAATTAACAGTACTTAAATGCCACTAGTGTAAAGTCAATACATCTTATATTGGGGAAGAAAGGGAAGAAAATTCTGTGTGTGTGTGTGTGTGTGTGTGTATGAATGTGTATATCCAGCTGTATCCAAACATTCATAACAGAATCCTATAGGTGCCTTTGTTTATTCAGGAATCAGTTTTGTAAGTTTTAAGAGCAGAATGTGTCATTCTCCCAATTGGGATTCTTAAGTGTTTGGTAGGTATTGCTTACCAACCAGCTAGCATTTACAATTCAGTGTAGCTTTCTTCACAGTTCATCTTGTTGCCTCTAATCTTTCATGAAATGACAGGAATTTTATTTCATTCTGACAAGTGACCCTAAGAAGAAGGTTAACTGCTAATACTGGGGATGGAGTGTAGTAGAAAATGGAAAAGTTCTAAGAAAGCAGTAAAATAGTGGAAAACTAAAAAGCTTTAATAAAGAAAATAGAAATTATAGCTGTTGAATTTGGTAGCAGCTAGAATCAGTGAGTCACACAGGATTATTTTATATTCATTCAATAAATATTTGTTGAGCATCTGCTATATGCCAACCTTTGGTGAGATGGACAAGGTGAGATGGACAATGTCTTTGGTTTTCCAAATCTTTTGCTATACTGGAGGAATTTGGGCAGTAAACATGCAACTGAGAAAAATATCTGATAGTGAGAAGCATTGGTATAAGATTAAAATAGGGTGATAGAGAGGGAGCAGCTGCTTTAGATTTGGAGATCATGAAAAGCCTTCTTTTAGAATTTAACATTTAGTCTGAATGACAGGGAACAACCAACCATGTGATGACCAAGGAGAGGAAGAATAATAAACACCTTGTCTTACTGTTTACTATATGATTACTTTTTTATTGTCATGAGCTTCTTTTTTAATATTTATTTATTTATATTGAGGTGGGGGGAAGGGCCGAGAGAGGGAGAGAAAGAATCTCCAGCAAGCTCTGTGCTGGGTGTGGAACTCATGTGGGCTTGATTCTACAATGGGGAGATCACAATCTGAGCCACCTAACTAACCCCATGAGCTAATTAATGATAGACAAAGTATTTGGCTTTATCACATTGTTGATCATCTGAGACATTTCTACATGTAAAGATTATCCTACCTTTGTGTAACTCTTCTAGATAAGTATGATTAACTTAATAATATGGCCACAGCCTATACTGTCTTTGTTTTCCTTTGAATTAGAGTTAAAATTTTATCATATTGGTTTTTGTTTGTGCTTCCAGGGTGGTGTTATTACTTCTGACATGATTGAAATGATATTTTCCAATAGCCCAGAGCAACAACTTTCAGCAACACAGAAATTCAGAAAACTGCTTTCAAAAGGTGAGTTCTGAATATATTAAGGAACAGTTGACCCTTGAACAACAGGGACTTGAACTGTGCAGGTCCACTTGTAACCTGGATCTTTTTTGATAAATTGAGTACAGTATTGTAAATGTATTTTCCTTATGATTTTCTTAATAACATTTTCTTTTCTGTAGCTTTAAGAATACAGTATGTAATACATATACAAAATAAATTTTAATTGACTATGTTATAGTGAGGTTTCTTGTCAACAGTAGGCTATTAGTTCAGTTTTGTAGCAGTCAAAAGTTAAAGGATTTTTGACTGTGAGGATTGGCACCCCAAGTTTTGTATTGTTCAAGGGTTGACTATGACTATTTTTAAATTTAGATAAAAAATATTACTTTCACATATTCTATTTTTCATATCAGTAAATTGCTTTGGAGTATGTCTGTGAACAGAATAAAAGGACACTTATAGACATATGTAGAATTATAAGCCATGGCTAACTTTTGAGTTTATTTATTTGTGTAGTCTCACCAGGACCAGAAAGCAGCATTATTTTATTCTCTGAGTATCTTATAAAAGACTTTTAAGAACAGTAGTCAGTATTTCTAATTCAAGTTGAGAAATTGCACTCTTTTTTAAGAAAAAAAATTTTTTTAAAGATTTTATTATTTTTACATAATCTCTACATGGGGCTCGAACTCACAACCCTGAGATCAAGGGCTGTGTGCTCTACTGACTGAGCCAGCCTGGCATCCCAAGAAAAACTTTCAGAATGTCACTTGAAAGATCAGTGATTGTTGATTTTAATGTTAGCATTTTATCATTGAAATTTAAGTATAGATTTATTACTGGGCAGGGCAATTACCTATTTATCTATCTATCTATCTATCTATCTATCGGTCTGTCTGTCTATCTAGGGTAGACTAAAATATGATACTTTTGCCATTCTGGGCAAGTAAAAAGAACTGTGGGACTCTGAACCACATTAAAATGTTGACAGTCAATATTGACATAAATAGCTGTCATCCCCTGCCCAGTGGTAAGGCATTGTGTTTCAGAGTCATTAGTGATAAATTAATATAGTCCTTGAGGGACCTGGAATAAAAACCTATAACATATAATGTACATTTTTGTGTAATATAACAAAAATTATATTTTTTGTGTTACAGCTTATTAATATTTGAAGGCAATTATCATGTAAAGTTTCTGCACTCCTCTTGTCTCTTTTCTTTTTTTTATTTTTTATTTTTAGTTTTTAATGTTTTATTTATTTCTAGGAGAGAGAGAGAGAGAGCGTGAGCAGGGGAGGGTCAGAGAGAGAGGGAGTCACAGACTCTGAAACAGGCTCCAGGCTCTGAGCTGCAGTCAGCACAGAGCCCGACGCGGGGCTTGAACCCACAAACCGTGAGATCATGACCTAAGCAAAAGTCGGACGCTTAACTGACTAAGCCACCCAGGCGCCCCTCCTCTTGTCTCTTTTCAAAGTGCTAAATCTAATGGCTTTCAAGGTGCAAAGCCATGTGGCCTTTTAGGGTCTTTCGTTTCTACTACTTTACTGCCTAGATTCTAAGTGCCAGCCATCCCTCTTAAAAATGTGATAACTAGGGGCGCCTGGGTGGCTCAGTCAGTTAAGCATCTGACTCTTGATTTCAGCTCAGTTCATGATTTCAGGGTCGTGAAATCAAGCCCCACATGAGGCTACATGCTGAGTANCGCACACATGCGTGTACACGCCCTCTCTCAAACAAAAAATGTAATAACTAGAATGCAGTACTTCAGATGTGTTCTCATTACCCTGTGGTGTGCAGAGAGATTGCCTTTGTTGTCCTAAGACAGTGCATTCCAGTAATGTACTCCAAGATAGCATCAGTTGTATTGGTAGTCATGGCACAGTAATGGTTCAGTGTATTTGCAGCCATCTAAACTCCCTTAGAACTTCCCTTCATGCACGGTTTTTAGGTTTTTTATCTGTGAAGTCATGTAGATTTTTTTTTTATTGCTTTTTAAAATTTCGGTTGCTAAATCCTGCTTTATTCCTGTTGTTTTATTGACAACTTCAGCTTACTGTTTTTCCTATGTTATTTCTGTAATCTAGCATTTTAACTACTTCATTATTATAATCATCAAATTTATTTGTTGTATTACATGAATAGTTGATAAAAATGTGGAACCAGGCAAAGAACATGTCATCAGAGCTCTCTCCAAATTAACAATGAACCTTTAGTCATCTTTGTTTCATTAAAGCCATGGACTTGGCTAAGAATCCCTAGTAGTACTGTAATCCAACTGCCATTTTTCTTTCATCGCTACATGAATGTCACCAAGAATTTGATCAAATCTCTTGCGGAAATTAGCATGCTGATTGTTTAGGACATTTTCTATTTACCCAACAGGTTTCTACCTAATGATTTCACTTATAAAATACTCTGTTGTCATAAATGAAAAGTGAAATTAATTTGGCAAGTCATCCTTAATGAATTTCTTTTTGGCTCCTACTTAACACCACAGCTGTAAAATTAAATCCTGCAAGCACGTGCAGAGTCAACTAATCCAGTTTATTAAAACAACTTATTGTTAGACAGACTAAAACCCCATCTACAGAGAAGGGGCTAGAAGGAAGAAGACTGAAACAATAACAGTGGTCATCTTTGGATGTTCTTTGGATGTTTTTCTCCCTACTTTTTAAGTTTTCTAAAATTGTAGAAGCAATAACTTTGAGAATTCTGCCCATCATTTCCATGTTAATGCTTACCTTATTGTGAAACCTTTTGAATTACCCTAGGCTCAAAGTGACTGAACTCAATTTTACATTTAGACTTTTCCATTTTGTTTTCTTTTTTAGATTTCCTACATGAAAAGAGAAGCTAAAATGGAGGGAGGGATATTATGAAGTAAATTTGAGCTCATAAAGTCCTTGCATTGAAATGAAAGGATTATTTTTCTTCTTTCCTTTTTTTCTTTTTTTTTTTTTATGGGGAGACAGAACCTAATCCTCCTATTGATGAAGTCATCAGCACACCAGGAGTAGTGGCCAGGTTTGTGGAGTTCCTCAAACGAAAAGAGAATTGTACACTGCAGGTGCGAACCGTTTTCATTTCTTGTCTCATATTTTAATTCCCTTTGCAAAGTTAACATTTTATATACAGATTTGTTACTTAGGTTAATTTATACAATGGGTTCGTGTTTGATATGATGTTCCTGACAACCACACTGCAAGCGCTTTTGATAGCTTTGTTAACATCGAGGCCCTTGGTTTTACGCTTTAGAATTCGTGTCATTTTTATCATGAAAAAGATTATTTTATGATGGTTGTGGATAATACTTATTTAATAGGGAATCGTTTGCAGTTGAGGAGTCACTGTAAGAATCTAAGTGTGGGCTACGTAAAATTTGGTTTTGGAGGATTGTTAGATTGCATTCGTTGGCTTTGTCAGGGCTGTGTAACATGGGCTAGGTTAGAGACTCATTAATCCCCAATCCTGGTCCTAATTAATCCTTTCCATTCCCCTGAAGAGTTTACACCAAGATAGCCTTGTCACGAATCTCCATGCTTTCTGCTATGTTAATTTAGTCTATCAGTACTGTATTATACAGGGGTTCCAAGAGGAAATTCTGCAACCTCTGGATTGGATAGTTTTCACTGTCAATTGAGTTAGCAATTGTCAACTGACTCATCCTGGGAGTTATCTAGAAATTTTAAAATATTGCGTTTTTTTTCCTTGAATAAAGTTTGAGTTTTAGTAAACTGGTAATTTTTCAGTAGTTATGCTTCTTTGGAGTAACCAGTTACATCAGTTTCTGCATTATTCTTTAACCAATACCTGTGATATCTAAACACTTGTGGGATCTAATCTGAAGGGCTCGGCCTTCAGATTGTACAGATTGGTTAGGTGCAAAGAAGATCACAAAATGAGGTTAGTTTTCTAAGTATATCTGCCAATAACAAGTTAATCATAAAGGTAACGTTCACCCTCTTGTTTGCTTTTGCCTTATTCTCTGAGGCTGTATGGAGGGGGACATTTTTATAAATGATAATAACTCCTATCCCCAGGTTCCTTACTGTCCAGAGGATTGTAGGTAATTCATAAAACTTGATGCTTTGTCTTGATATTTTCTCTCCTTTCCTCCCACCCCATTTTTCTCCTCCTTTTACTCTCTTTGTTGCGGTGATGAGTTATTTCCAGAAGACAAACAAGAAATCCAGAAAAGGTAGAGTACTTCATTGTCCCATCAGTTTTTCTTCTCCAGTTTGACACTGATTAATCCCCAGGTTCATTTGAATTAAGATTCTGTTTTGCTGGCTGCCTCTTGGATTATAATTCTGGTCCCCATCTAAGGCCAGGATCATCGGACACCTGAAAAATAATCAGGTTCACCTAGAGAGCAAGGAAAGAGACTTTTATCAGGGAAAAAAAAGGAAATCCAGACAACCAACACTGCAGATTACCAAGCCTGAGCCCTAAGCAACCTGCCAAGAGAACCAGAGGGACCAAATGAAAAGCCTTACTGCAGTTTATCATTTGAAAACCTTTGTAGGAAGAGGGAGGTAGGGAAAATTATCATTTTGTTCATGTCTGTATCATATCTCTGATAGAGTAGTACAGAGATAATTTACTCCTGGATTTAGCAGTTTTTAATAGGTGGTCACAGAGGTCTAGTTTTTTAACTGTGTTAAAGAAAAATGGTATAAGTGACGGCCTAAAATGAAAAAAGAGAAATGTACTCATTACTCCCTAAAGAGTGCAGTATGTTCTCTCAGTGCCCTCTTCTGGCTAACACATGTTAATTCTCCATCAATTGTGATTCTGTAATCCTAGAGTTTGGGTCTTCTAAAACGAAAGCCTTTGGAAATCTCTAATTTGTGTCTTATCTAAATTCTCAGATTTCACCCTTGTGCAAACTAATAATTGAGCTGAAAGATTAAGAAATGATTCCTCTGGAAGTGATCACCTCATGATTTTCAACTTAGCTGTCCAAAGACTCTGAGAAATAACCACCTGTTTATTATCTAAAGGTCATCATCTCCAGCTTTTCTTCTGTATACATTTTAGGTACAACATGGTGTTCTCTCTCCAGTGTGATTAGTGGGTAAAGTCAACCACTCCAGAAGCAGGAGGAACAAGTATATTGAGGGAGACCTTAGAGCCAGGAGGCATCATGCTCACATAATTAGATGTGCTCTGGGAAGCTCCGAGGGTCCTCTTCCCTCTGTTTTCTTAGCACTAGGATGGAAGTTGTCCCTGGTCCTCCTTCCTGCTTACTAGAAATTTGAATAGTGTTGTTTTTGGAATGTGGCTCCTGCCATTTCTCTTCCAGAAAAAGAGTAATAATATATGGTCATAATAATAGCTAAACTCACTGATAAATAAGGTGAACAAACTTAATCCCTTCATTCCATAGATAAAGAACTGTGAATCCTGGTGAAGTTCTGGCTCTCCTTATGCCTAAATCAGTGAGGTACCTCATGCCAGGGTGATAAAAATGCCTGCTTTGGGCAGTGCTACCCAGATACTCATTTGCCTTCAAACAAGATGAACAAGGGTGGAATATAGGATTTTGGAAACAGTATCATCTCCTTAAGAGCATTCTTAAGCTCAGTGACATCTAAGCCTCAGACATACTTGAACTTTTGATATGAGATTGGTCTGCCTTATGGTATATTCCCTGGGCCCACTTTGCTTGTTTCTTTGAGTCCAGGCCCAGCATGTTTGTACTGTCCTTTGCAGTGCTGAGATGTTGCATTCTTAAACCTTCTTATAGAAGCTTATTATGAAAACAGCTAGAAATAAGGAAATTGCATCCTAGTTCCATTCATTAGGTACTCCTCTTAAAGTTGTAAATTGAAATGAAATTGGTTTAGTTTCCCCATTTTTGCTTTTCTTGTCCCACGTAAAAGCTTAATGTGATAAACTGCAGTAAGCCTTCATCCTCCTGTGTCTTTTCCCATCCTCATTGATCCCTCTACCTTTCTTTAAAAGGTTGCTCAGATGACTCAGGCACTGTTCTCTGCAGAGTTTGATATCTGGGTTTATTTTTCTGATGTGAGCCTCTCTTTTCACTTGCTCTCCAGGTGAGCCTGGCATTTGCTAGGAACCAGAGTGGACCCGGCAAAGTGGCCAGCAACAGAGTCCTGATCCAAATGGAGAAAGGGAACCAGGCGTACCTCAACCTGGAGTGGGAAACTTGATAGGAGGTCAGAAGTACTTCAGCTTTGGATTCTCATTTTCCTTATTTAAGGAACTGAGCACCAGAAGGTAGAGACTGAGAAAGGGAAGAGAGAAAGTATCAAATCTTCAGTGTGTCCTTCAGATTTCAACTGTAGCCTTATTTAGCAAGTCTGGACAGTGAAAAGTAATAGTGGAATTACAACTTATAAGCAATCACAGCATGACAGGTAGTTTTCCTTGCATGGTACCATTCTTGGAACACTAAAAATATAGTAGTTTAAAACAAAAAAGAGGAAGTAAGAGTTACAGGTACTTTGGCTACTGCTTATTACTTCGAGTGATGTCATTTATTAGATTGTATTCATCATGTTACTGATTTTTTGAGTCTCATGGTTACTTAAATTACTTTTCCTGGCCATTTCTATCATAACTTTATGCAGTCATTTTTGCAACAGGACTTCCACATTTCACAGCTCTCTTTCGTGTCAGATTCTAATATGGGACCCAAGGCTGGAACATTAACAGAAACAACAAAATGACGGCAATACTTAAAAGATATTTTACGTAGTTTGAAATATAACCAGTGTTTTACAAACATACATATTAAACACATTTGAAAGTTGTTTCTTCCAGCACTTTAACAGGGCCTGTACAATGGGGGAAATTTTCTCCTTCCCTCCTCTTTCTCGTTCCTACATATGTGCATATCACACAAATACACAGATGGGCGTAGAAAGTTGTGTAAATATAGCTCAATGAATTCTTACAAGGTAAACATCAAAGCAATCACTATGTGTGCATGAGAGAGAGAGAATGCATTATTCGTGCACAAATACGATTTTCAGTTACCCTTCTGGTTCTGTGATTGCTCTTTATCCTCCTTGTGTCTGGTACTTTCTGATTTCTCTTCTTATCAAGGGAGGCCTTGAATCTTGATTTCAGAGGTTATCATCACTGTATACTTCTTAATAATAAATGTAATTCTGGTACATTTTCTTTTGCTGAGATATCCTAATTGCCAATTTTCTCCCACCTATAGCCTGTTTTTCACTTAATTCTCCATTTTTCTATTCATTTTCACTCTATTTTGTTTTGCTTCTCCATTTCATTCTTTTCAGTTAGCATCTGAAATTCCCTCTCATTTCCTGTGAGACTTTTGGTACAAACATCATCAGGCAAATAGAAGTTTGAAGTCTTGCAGCAATTAGTATTCTGATTTCTTCTCATCGTAATTCTTTAACAGTTCTTTACTCAGGTTCCTGTTACTTCGTTTGCATCAAAATCTCATGATAGTCTGTTTTCTCTTTGCTGTAGATTGCTATGTATGCTGATTTTACTCATTCTTTACACACTGCTTTTTCCCACAGTTTTCATTACTTTGACTTGGTCTCTGTGGTATCTGACAACTCTTTATTAAACTTGGAGCCTGCTGTCTGGTAGGAAGGCTTGCTTTTGCCTTTTGTATTCACATCATCTGTCTCTCTTAATCAGTTTTAACTCTGCTAGTTAGCTTTCCAAAAAGCAGAGGAAACTAGATGAACCGTTCTCTTTTTTTAGCATCCCCTAAATAATCTGGCATATCTCTGGCCCATACCATTATTTGAAATTTCTTGACCTAGATACCAAAACTCCAAGCAATTGGAAGATTGTTGTCAATGTTACAGGTATGTGTCAGAAGGGAGTAGCTGGACTTCATAAGCGTACTTGAGTAAGAGACTGTAATCTAGTCCTCTTTGAATAGCTGTGTAACATTACTCAAATCATTAGATTGTTGGATCTTTTTTTTATAGTTTCCTCTTTCATAAACTACAAAAGCCAGAATTCTCTGGGATGTTGTGAGAAATACATGAGTATGTGAGTAATGCTCTCATAATACAAAGTACTGAACAAATGCAAAGTTTCAATTCAGACAGATTGAAAAGAGTTGGAGCACTGGTTTCAAGAGTTATTTATTTATGGAGGTGATACGTGGTGGGATTTTTACTTTGGGATATTCAGATGTTTAGAAGTCTCTTGAACTTCTCTTATAACAAAGTTACCAAAAAGAAAATATTTTCCCTTTAACTGTGATGCTTCTAGTCTGGGCCTCCTGCTTACTACAGTATCATTGTCCAGTTTAGACTACCAAACCATACTGTGTCTCACTTGAGTATGTCATATTTATAGGTTTCTTGTAATGTCTCCTTTAAGCATGTTCTGCTGTGAGTTTGCTATCGTTCACATGGCTTTGGACTATGCCAATGAGATCATCTTCCCTTGTCTTCTGCCTTTCTTTCCCCACCTTATGATTTAGTTTTTCATATGACAGCTGCCTTCCAGTTGACCCAAAAGTTTTAGAAGAGTCACAGCTCCATCTTTCAGTGACTTTTATTGTTCTCCCTTTCAAGGGACATATCACTGATTTTTTTTTTTTTAAACATATGTGCTTCTTTAAGGATAAATAGAAGACAGAACAGGAGGAGACAAAAAATTTTAATAAGAACTTTTAAATAAGATTTTAAGAGTTCATTCACTCTTAGATTTCTCCATATCAGGCCAAAGAATCAATTTGCTAAAGAGATGGGCAGATTAGTAAAATGCTGCACTTTTTTTTGGCCATAATTTCCTTCATACCTTCTGTTTACCAGTTTACCTAACTTTAAGAATGCTCTTTTAAAAGTCTTAACCTCTGTGTCTTGGTTTGGAGCTTTCTCATTTGTCAGAAGCTCTTATGCTCTGAAGTAGCCATTTCTATTGTACATCAGTTAACTCCTTTTGGCCTACTTATTATTTAAAATATCTTTTGCCTTTTTCACCCTGCCTATATCTTACACATTTTGCATTAATATCCTCTCCCCATTTCACTTTGCTCATCCTATGGAAATGATTTACTTTTATTTTTTATTAGATAATGTACATGGTTTAATCCAAAAGGTACATAAGGTTTTACAACGAGGAGATTTCCCTTTCACCCCCACCTATCCATGTAGGTAACAAATATTTACAGTTTCTTACAGTATCCTTCCAGAGATATTCTGTATAATAACTAAACAAATCCTATATTCCTTCTTAACCCTTCTAGAAAAAACAGCATGATACTGTCTTAATGTACACTATTACACTTATTTTCATTCGTATCTTGGGAGATCATTCATGTCAGCATATGAAGCAGTCCCTCATTCCATTCATGGTCTTATGTCAGTTCTACTTTGATCTGAAATTTTAGACATCTTGAATATTCTTCTGGACTGAAGTATTTCTACTGGAATTCTCCATTTAAAATTGATTCAGAAGCCATCTGATAGATTATGTGCAAATAATGATTTCAGATTCTTCATGTACAGAAAACCTTATTGTTATAACTAAAAACAAGCTATTAAATGCTAATAAGATAATAAAATTATTTTTATCTTTATAGTTTGAATCAGCTTGGGTACTGACAAATATTGCTTCAGGGAATTCTCTTCAGACGCGGATTGTGATTCAGGCAGGAGCTGTGCCCATCTTCATAGAGTTGCTCAGCTCAGAGTTTGAAGATGTCCAGGAGCAGGTAAAAAAAAATGAAGCAAAGAGAAGCAGGTCAAAGAATATCACTTTTTCCTTTGGTCTTACATTCAGGGCCTCAGTTTTATCACTTGGCCATGACAAGCCATGGTTCATCACAGGGGGTGTTCTAGAAATCTAAACCAAAATAGAAAATATAGTGAATGTAGGCAGAATTTCTTCCGGAAACATAAAATCATTTTCCTTCCCCTTCCAATCCTGAAATTTTTGAAGTCCTATATACTCTTTTTATTATTATTATTATTATTATTATTTTTAAAGATTTTACCTCTAAGTAACCTCTACACCCAGTGGGGGACTCATAACCCAACCAGGATCAAGACTTGCATGCCAGTCCTGAGCCAGCCAGGTACCCAAGCCCTGTATACTTTTCAGACCATGTAAGCAGTTACTGAGCTTTTACTTGTAGAGATCTCTAGTAAGTAGTAGGTCTTTGCCACTTTTATGCAGAAAAAGAATTTTTTATTACTGCAAACTTTATCAAATTCGTAAATATAAATCATTGCTAAATGAGTATGATTTTCTTCTATAGTTTAATTGAGGTATGATTTACATACAAAAAACAGCATATATTTAAAATGTGCCATTTGATAAGCTTTGACATGTATATTACCCATGAAACCATCATCACAGTCAAGGTAATATATTCCTTACCCCCAAAAGTTTAGTAGCTTTCTGCATTTTGATGCTCGTAAGTTCTTTGATTCTTTGTTCATTGTTTTCTTTTGTAAATAAGCTTAGAATACATTTTTATTCCACTGAAAAAGCCATTTGAAAATCTGCTCTGTACCAAGGGCTGTGCTTCCTCAGTAGGGGGCGGGGGCTCTCTGAGGTAAAAAATATGTATAAGAACTGGTTGGTTCCTCCCTTTAAGCTTATACCCTGAGTGTTCACATGTAACTTTATAATATTACTGATCTTCTTCCCCCAATGGCACAACTATTTCATTTGATTCCCTAATAATGAACTTAGAAATGTTAATAGTGTCTATGTGCATGTTGATTAGCTACTATATAATTTTGTAAAGAGTTATTGTGGTATTTTGGCATCTTAGAGAATTGTGTACAACCTGTCATTAATGAGTAATTCTTTCACAGGCAGTCTGGGCTCTTGGCAACATTGCTGGAGATAGTACCATGTGCAGGGACTATGTCTTAGACTGCAATATTCTTCCCCCTCTTTTGCAGTAAGTTTCTATTATTACTGTTTTTTGAATAGTAAAAATTTGGAAACTTCCTCAGGAAGCAGTAAATTTTTGGAAATCATTTTGGATTTTCCACTGTTCTTTTTCATTACAGATATTTTCTTACTAACTTGTTCAGATCATTCTTCAGACATTCTAGCTTACTCCAGTGTCAGTATTCTGAATTAGTGCTGTTAGAATTAATTCAACTTTATTGTGTGGAGAAAAGCTATTTAAAGATGTGTTTATCAATACCATTAACTGATTTAGTATTTATCTTATGTTATCAGATAATTAATGTCCATTATATAGTTTACCAAGTATCATCATGCTTATAGGTTATTTTCAAAGCAAAACCGCCTGACCATGACTCGGAATGCAGTATGGGCTTTGTCTAATCTCTGTAGAGGGAAAAGTCCACCTCCAGAATTTGCAAAGGTAAGGATTAGGCTTATGGGAAATAGGCAGAAAAAGTACAATTAAAAGAGTGTAGCAATGGATATTAATGTGAACAGAAAGAGATCGTAATTTTTCATAAAATTTAAAATGTAAGAATTTTATCTGTTTCTAGAGAAATAGGGCTTTTTGTTTCTGTGTTAATTTGGAATAAATTTTCATTGGCTGTAAAAAGCTCTGAATTAATCTTAAAACCTAGCATTTTTTGTTTATAGCAAAGTATCTAAAATTCATAATTTCTTAGCTTTAATACCTGTGAAAGTGTCATTAATTTCTTTGGTCCAAAAAGAGTGTTTTTGAACAAGGAATCTCATTCTGAGAATTGGTATATATACTTCCGTCTCTGAAATTATTTTCCTTGGTCTCAGCATTCCCAAAGATGGAAATGCCATTCCCAAAGATGGAAATGCCACTTGGCCTTTTGCTATCCATTTCTAGAAGTATTAAACACCCCAGAAGTTACCAAGTGTGTGCCTGGTTGCCTTTTTTAATTTCTCACCTCACTTCTGGCTTTTATTCCATTGAATTTCATCCTCATTATCATCTTCCCTTTACAGGTTTCCCCCTGTCTGAATGTGCTTTCCTGGTTGCTGTTTGTCAGTGACACTGATGTACTGGCTGATGCCTGCTGGGCCCTCTCATATCTATCTGATGGACCCAATGATAAAATTCAAGCTGTCATTGATGCAGGAGTATGTAGGAGACTTGTGGAGTTGTTGATGTAAGATATCTTAAAGTGTGTCTTTTTTTTGTCCCTATGTTTGTTAGTTTTCTAGATGCTGATAAATACTAAGTAGTACACTATACTGATTTATTGTGCTTTGGGCTGCTCCATTTTGTTATTTACTTATAGTGATGTCAGATCTATTTTACATAAGCCTCTATAAGTTTTGAGGCTTATGTAAAGAACTGCTCACCCTTTTGCTGTGAGCAGTCCTTTAGTGGGAACATTTATAAAACTCTGATCTGTGTAATTCCAGTTAGTGATAAATGACCTGAGACCAACTCCTGGATAGATAGCAAAAGGCACATTGCCACTAAAAGTCATTCCTTATCATTGTCTTATTTAGAGCTTAATCTAGACTGTGGTTAGACACTGAATTTTATTTTGCTATATCTCTTTTTGATGCCTTTGCATAAATAATTTATGGCTGTATTAACCAAATTTTTAAACAATTCTATAGAAGAAAAAAAATTAGACTGATAACATAATGGGGAAATGGCACATTTACTAGCCACATGAAATTTAATTGAAGTAAATACAAAGTAGATGCAAGGAGACATTACCCCAAACGTGATATGTGGAATGGATCAGATGAACTTAATGTACAGAATACAAAACTCTGGGAGTATAGCTGACTACAAACTGGGTACGGATGAGCAGCATAATGCTGTTAGGAATTAAAAGGCAGATGAAGCTGCAGGAGGCAGAAGTGCAGTGCTCAAAATCTGGGAAGTAATCTTTTAATTCTTTAGTCACTAGATTATGGATTATGGTATATTTTAACATTTTAGTCATCAGGTCCTAAAATAAATGTGAAGGAACTGGCACAGTTTTGAGAAGAGTGATTAGTCTCATTAAATGGAAAAGAAAAGAGAATTTTTAAGGGCAGCTTAAGGATATTAGTTTGAAATTAAAACTTTCAAGAAGCTGTTTTCACATATGTAAAGGGTTTCATGGAGAGTATATTTTTGACTGGTAAGTCAGCTGAGATTTAGTAGAAAAGAGTTCACTCTTTGAAGTGTGAAGCCTGGCTCTCATTTTCAAGTTAGTTCAACTATTGGCATATTTTCAACTCTGAAAATTATAACTTATAAAACTTAAAAGTGCTCTGTCAGTGTTAATTATTGCTGCCCATTATCTCAGCGACCATAAAGACCCAAGTAAAGAGGAAGTGAAAACTATATTACTAAAGAATGAGAGGGAAATCCTGGAATCCAGGTGATGGAATACCTGGCAAAGATTAAGAGAGATTTGTAGTTTTTATCCAAAAGTGCTAAATAAAGGGAAAGATCACTCCTCTAGGGATACCAAATCCATCCTCCTAGGGTTCCCTTACCAACTACTGTAGGTTCCTTTGTGCTGTAATATAATTTCACATTATTTGATTTGGATTTCAGCCCTAAGGAAAAGAGACTAAGGATAGAACTGTTGGATTAATATTTCTTTTTATGGTTACAGGCATAATGATTATAAAGTGGTGTCTCCTGCTTTGCGGGCTGTGGGAAACATTGTCACAGGCGATGATATTCAGACACAGGTATGACTAGTGGTGACTACTTTTTTTCCCTTCAGAAACAGTACATTGAACTCCATGATTATGTTTCTATGATGGTATTCAACTCCATGTTTTGTTTCATTAATGTTTGTCCAAAAATGATGCCTTAGGCAGCTACTGTAATACCTTTACTGTCTGTATCTTGATCTATTGCTTGTAGCAATTTTGGGTTCCCGTTGGTTACTCAGGCTGATTTCCCACTACTTGAAGTGGTTCTTGGGAGCTTCAGTAGCCTCCAGTAGCATCCTTTCTCTGTCATCTTCATCTTATCTCTGATAGCTTCCTTCTTTTTCCTTCTTTTTGTACTTACTAAATCTCTTATGTAAGGAGAATTTTTCCTTCCTTGTTCTTTTTTTTTTTTTTTTTTTTTTTTTTTTTTTTTTTGAGAAAGAGATAACAAGCAGGGAAGGGCAAAGGGAGAGAGACTCTCAAGTCTCAAGCAGGCTCCATGCTCAGCAATGATGCAGGGCTCAGTCTCATGACCTTGAGACCATGACCTGAGCCAACACCAATATTCAGATGCTCTGCTGACTGTGCCACCCAGGTGCCCTTTCTTTCCTTGTTCCTTTTTTTTAATTAAAAAAAATTTTTTAATGTTTTACTTATTTCTGAGAGAGAGAGAGAGAGAGACAGCGTGAGCAGGGGAGGGTCAGAGAGAGAGGGAGACACAGAATCTGAAACAGGCTTCAGGCTCTGAGCTGGCTGTTAGCACCGAGCCCGACACAGGACTTGAACCCATGAACCGTGAGATCATGACCTGAGCCGAAGTTGGATGCTTAACCAACTGAGCCACCCAGGCACTCTTTACCTTGTTCTTAATGTCACTCCCACTCAACTTCTGTATCAAGATATATCATTCACAGTGGCTTGTTTTTGATCTCTCTGATGCATTGGCATTGTCTTTAAAATTCTTTTCCTAATCTTCTATGGTGGTCAATATTTTGGGTCTCCTGCCTGCTGGACCACTTCTTAGCAAGTTCCTATTTCCTGTTCTTTCTTGTTTGTGGAATTATCTCCTGGAGAGGATAATTATTCATTGATTTTATTTATAACTTCAGCTGTCACCCTGGTGCAGCTTGATTGAGAATTGAGAATTAGATTTTAGTCATAACTTATTTAACCAGCTCTGACTTGGGGGAAGAGATTTAATGTCTTCACTTTTCTAATCCCTAAAATTTGGATTTGTACTCAAAGGTGTCTTCCAAATCTAGTATTTACTTTAAATTTATGCTGCCAGAAGGGAACTCATTATTTTCCCTGGTATATCTGGATCTCTGCTTATTTGTTACCTATGTCAATGAATGGCACCAACGCTTGATCAAGCTAAAAACCTGGATATTAGCTGGTTTATTTCCCTGTTTTCCACCTCTCTCATCAGTCACTAGCCACTGTCTCTACTCATCCCTTGCATTTCTTGCTTCATTCCTGATTCACCAGAAGGATGCTTATAAACTACAAATTTGATCATGTCATTCTCTTACCTAAAATCTTCTAATGGCCCTCTGTTGTCCTTTGAGGGTGTTGAAGATGCTTTAAAATCTGGCACCAGTATTAATGGAATGCTGTGTAACAGAATGAGGAAGGCCTTAAGCACTGATACAGAAATATCTATCCCCAGGTTGGGGCACCTCGGTGGCTTAGTCGGTTGAGTGTCTGACTTCAGCTTAGGTCATGGTCTCACAGTTTGTGGGTTTGGGCCCTGTGTCAGGCTCTTTGCTGACAGCTCAGAGCCTGGATGGAACCTGTTTCTGATTCTCTCTCTCTGCCCCTTTCCTTCTTGTGCTCTCTCTCAAAAATAAATAAAGATTAAAAACCATCTCCAGTTTCTGTCATTTAAAAAGAAAATCAAGGGGCAGAATAATGTGCAGAATATATTACTATTTATATTAAAGGAGACAGAGAGAAGAAAATTATATGTTTGATTATATTTGCATACAAATTCTCTAGAAGAATACATAGGAAACTAATAATATTGGTTGTTTCTGTGGAGAATTGGGTTGCTGGCATACAGGAATGGAAAGGAGGGTTTTAACTATATAGTCCTTATTTGCTCTTCAAAAAAAAGGTTCTTTCTCTCCCCATACCATGCTCTGTGCTTTTGTCATGTTTATTCCTTAAATTAGTTATGACCACATTCAGCCCTAAGATTTAACACAAGCGTGCTTCCTTCTGCTCAGAACATATGCTTGCATCCCCATCCCTGCTTTTAACCACTGTCTCACACTAATGCACACTCTGCCCCTAATGCTGCCTCATTCTTTAGGTCTTCCTCTTAGTATTATTTTCTCTGTGAAGCCATGTTTGCTACCAGACTCTCAGGTTAGATGTGCCTTCTTTTGTTTCATCCATCATAACACTTCTCACACTGCGTTGTAACTATCTCACTAGATTGTAAGCTTCTGGGGGGAATGGTGTTGATCTTGTTAATTTTTGTGCCTCTTTAGTCTTAATAGTTCCTGGCACAGTGTATAATACTGAATGAATGAATGAAGTTCTGTATCTATACACCTAGTTCTGATGTCCCTCAGGCTCTACTCCTTGGTCTCCAGTAGGCTGTTAAATATTTCTGCTGGCATGTCTCACATTTGTCTCTCTGTTTATCTTCTATCCAGAAGTCAGTTCCAGTTCTTAGTTTTTTTCTCCCATTTCAGTTAATGAGGTAGCTATTAATTCCTACTTGAAACTTTGCAGTTGTATTTGGTGTCTCCATCTCTCACACCTTGTATAGTAAGTCTCCAGCTCTTGTTAATTCTTTGTGTTTCAGTATCCACATCTAATTACCTAGAACCTTGAAAGAATTTGTACTTTAAGATTTTAGTCTCATTCTTCCTCGTAGCCTGCTTTAACTTTGGGAGTACCAAACTCTTCCTTAATAGCCTTACTGCTCAATTCTTTTATTATTTTGGTACTTTGTTGTAGCTTGTCTCAGCATTTTTTAGTTTCCAGCCTTTCTTATCTGCTGTGTCCTCCCTCTTGTTTGCTTATGAAATCCTATCCATGTTTCAAGGCAATTCCCATCCCGCCCCCATGAAGTCTTTTTTCCTTTCTACTCCACAAGTATTTTCTTTAACTTGTAACAGGTTTATTTTTTTAATTGTTTTTTGTTTATTTTCTAGACCACATCTCTGGCATTTAAAAAATTGCTTTGTAATATCTTTTATACTATTAAGCAGCTTAACAATAACTTACAACCCTCGTCTTTTATACTTTTAAGGTTGTGCCTCTTTAAACAAAAGTTTTAGTACTTTTTGAGCTGTATTAATAGGCAACAAATGGCTTCCTTTTAATTTGCATTTCTTTCATTACTTGTGAGGTAATATATTAGAATTGTAGTCTCTCTTAACAATTTATGTATTAAAAAGACAGCGACCGTCTTATCTGTTGCAATTTTTTTTCTGCATTACATAGTGTACATTTTAAATTTTGTATTTTTTTGACATGCAAATATTTTATTTGATGAAATTTTAGGGTCGCCTGGGTGGCTCAGTCGGTTAAGCATCGGTCTTCGGCTCAGGTCATGATCTCACAGTTAGTGGGTTTGAGCCCTGCATCGGGCTCTGTGCAGACAGCTAGCTCAGAGCCTGGAGCCTGTTTCAGATTCTGTATCTCCCTCTCTCTGGCCTTCCCCTGTTCACACGGTCTCTATCTATCAGAAATAAATAAAACATTTTTAAAAAACAAAAAAAATTAAAGGAATTTTAATATTTCCCCTATAATTTCTTCCATTGTTTTTATGCTTTGAAAGTCCTAAATCCGCTGTTTACTGATAGTTATGTTTTATGGTGTCTTTTTTTAGTGTTTACTCTTTAAATTGGTTGTGGGTTTATTTGGTAACAGGTTAAGAATTAACTTTTTAAAAATTTTTTCTCAAAAATAAGAAAATGGTTTTCAATGAGTTAACCTCAGGAAGAACTTTATTATATATTTATAAATTCCTTATAAATACCTGCATTTGTTCCTGGACTAGATATCTGTTCTCTTGTTCAGTGATTGATTCTTGAGCTCACCACATAATATTTCAATCATTGTAACTTCATAATATTAGTTTTGGTAGGGTAGATTTCCTTCATGTGTGTTTGTCTTACTCTTTCTCACCTTTGTAAGCTGCATGATAGCCAGGGACCTATCCTTTTTTATCTTTGTGTCTTCTAACGCACCTAGTGTACTTCATTATGTATTTGTTCATTGTCGACCAGGTAGAGTGTTATCAGGAGATATAAAAATCTGAGGCCTGAATTTCTGGCCACTTCATATATTTACCCATCCAAAAGACTTATTATGCTGTAGGGATGGGAAGATGAAGGACTAATACATTATTGTACCTTATGAAGTAGCAGTTGTTCAGTTGTAATGTATATAGCAGAACTGCTTTGGTAGTCTTAGAAATGAATTCTTGTTGACAGTGACTACTTTTTTACATATAAAGTTATTTTTAAAATTTCAAGGGGAGACATTATATCTTTGCCTATATTGTTCCTAAAATAAATGAGTTAAAGATTTACTTCTCTTTGGATCAATGCAGAATAAGTTTCAAACTTTTCCTTTTAGGTCATTTTGAATTGCTCAGCTCTGCAGAGTTTATTGCATTTGCTGAGTAGCCCAAAGGAATCTATCAAAAAGGAAGCATGTTGGACAATATCTAATATCACAGCTGGGAATAGAGCACAGATCCAGGTAATCCCATAGCATCTGTCTTCTTTCTTCTATTTTTATTGATAAGGTTTAGGTTTTTTTCAGTTGGCCTTACATTTTTTTTTCCATTATTGCCTTGCAGACCATTAATTTCCAAGATTTTTGTTTTGTTTATCCTACCTTACAGATTTTTGAAACTTCTACTTTGGCCGTGGTTTTTTCCTGTGCCTTTAGTATTTGATGTTGTGTCAAGACCTGAGAGAGTGTCTTGTATTTTTGAAATGTTCTAATGGTCTTTATACAAAATAGATTGGCTTTACTCTTGCCAAGTAAAATTTTTTTTTCTAGTGGACCTCATCTATTGGATAACTTCAGTTTTTCATAAAACCTTTGGGGACCCATTTTTCTCTAAAGGTTATCCTTTAATTTTGTTCTTCTGTTAGGTGGGAGAGTAACCCCCACAGAAGATAAGCAGTGGGCCAAAGGCTTCAGCATAGGTCATGAGAAAGGCTGAACAACTGGTTGTAAAAGATAAAACATAGACCTATGGGTCTTTGAGCTGAGGAGAATCATAGAGGTTATCTCATCCAATATGCTTATTTATTTAAGGATGAAACTGAAAAATGATTCGTTCAGGGGAACCCCTAGTAAATGACAGATCAAGATGAAGTGTCTTTCCACTAAACTTTGCTGACTTTTTTCACTAGTGTAATAAGAGTTCTTGATCAGGAAAGCATGGTTAGTCATCCCCAGAATGCTGCCAGGGACTGACACTGATAGCGACTGCAGTTCATACCATAGCATACGAAGGGATTTCAGCAATAGTTGATTACCTCCTACTGTTAGGCTCTTATGTAGAATTCCTCAGTTTCTTGATAGAGGAAATGATGTGAACCAATTTTAGGTTCTTGAGCTAAGGAGAAACATGAAGAAAGTAATTTGAAGCAGACGATTTTAGCGTGTGTATATGAGATGGGGTGAGTAAAAGTACTCTACCTTATTATAGGCTGTGCTGGTAAATAATCTGGGAGTTGGTAAATTGGAATTGGATTGTGGCTATGGTGAAAAGGAAGGAAAAAGGTGGCTCAGGATGTTTTAAATTGAGAATGTAGAGGAGACTTAGTGACTGATGAAATTTAGAATAAATAAATACAAATACAAAAAAGAGCCTTTGTAAATACAAAAAGAGAGGTTTGAGAGGAGACCTGATGTAGAGGGTGGATGATATGTTTGAAGTGATTAGCAGATCTAAAGCAAGCTCTTGGCCATTTAGGGCTAGGGCACCAAAAGTGAGGACTGGAGGGTTACATCACAAGTTGGATGCTCTGAACAAAAGGAGACTAGCAGAGGAACAGAAAATTGAACTTCTGTAATTTGTTACTGTGGGTGGAATGAGAGAGGACAAAGAGAAAAGAACTCAGGCAGAAAACTAGATTATAAGAACGCAGACTCCAGGGAGACTGTTAGCAGTGTACCGAGTACAGTTGAAAGGTCGCAGGGGTAAGGGACTTCTTCCAGCTAATTTCAGTGTCATTACTGAAGCCAGCTAAAAAGTTATAATTAGTACCGTGAACATTTTTACAAATTTTGTAATTTCCCTTTTGATTTAATTTTTAAATTTCAGACTGTGATAGATGCCAACATTTTCCCAGCCCTCATTAGTATATTACAAACTGCTGAGTTTCGGACAAGGAAAGAAGCAGCTTGGGCCATCACAAATGCAACTTCTGGAGGATCAGCTGAACAGATCAAGTAAGTACTAGCCAAGTAGCATCTTGTAAGTTAAAGGAAAAATGATTATACCTACCAGTGATGAATGCTCAATTCTAATCTCTTGGAATACTGTTCTAAGTTTAATAACTAGACTCATGTATATTTAATTCTTCTCCCACTCCCTCCTGTTGAAATAATTCCAGGATAAAAGATGTAAGGCATGGTTGAGGTTTGAGACAATAGAAGTATTTATAGGGTAACTTTAGTCTACTCTGGAGCTTTTTGGTCAGAAACAGGTAATTTAGAAGGTTATTTGTAGAAACCTTAAGAATCCAACCTTGGCATCTAATTCTTGCCATTTTTTAAAAATGTTTTTTAAAATTTATTTCTGAGAGAGAGACACACACTGAGTGTGAGCCTGGGAGGGGCAGAGAGGGAAACACAGAATTGGAATCAGGCTCCAGGCTCTTGAGCTGTCAGCACAGAGCCCATTTTGGGGCTTGAACTCGTGAACCATGAAATCATGACCCGAGCCAAAGTCTGACACTTAACCGACTGAGACACCCAGGCACCTCTAATCTTGCCATTTTTAGTTCAGATGTCTTAATAGAACGGGATCAGACTTGAAAGAGAAATCTCTTTTAGAATAAAGTGCCAAGTTCAGTAGAGGCAAGTGTCTCCTGAAGTCCTGTAGTATTCAATAAAGAGAGATCTGTATTAGCCTGAGACTTAAATGCTCCTTGGGTGGCTTATAATCTTAATGGTTAGAGAAGGCATAAATATGGACAGGAATCAATTCCTCAGAGGAACATCATATAATTAAATGCTAACTTACGGACATTTAGTATTTCGGATAGATAAAAGATTAATGATGAAGGGGAAAATGGAACCTAGACTCTTCTTAGTCTGCCTTAACTTTCTTTATGGGGGGAAGATGATTTCAAATGAGTGTTGAAGTACTAATCCCTTCCTCATATAATATCAGAAAAATACAACTACTTCTTATATTGTTGCTTTGTGGGTTAAATGTTGGCACTTAACTATAATTTTTAGTGCTCTGTTAGGAATTTTAAAATGTAAAAGGTAAAGTAGTCCTAACATTTCAGGAATTGATTAGATACAGAGGATAACTCTGTACCTGAAATAGTATTTAATTAGATTAACACATTTCATCTTAATTAAATCCATTAATAGCTATTTGTAAATAGTGATTTTGGTAAAGTCCATCATGGACAAGTTTTCAGGAAGATTTCAAGTCGTCTTCAGAAGCATTTTGTATGAGGGGCGCCTGGGTGGCTTAGTCGGTTAAGCGTCCGACTTTCGCTTAGGTCATGATCTCGCGGTTCGTGGGTTCGAGCCCCGCGTCGGGCTCTGTGCTGACTGCCAGCTCAGAGCCTGGAGCCTCTTTCGGTCTGTGACTCCCTCTCTCTCTGACCCTCCCCTGCTCACGCTGTCTCTCTCTCCCCTAGAAATAAATAAAACATAAAAAAAAAATTTAAAAAAAAAAAAGAAGCATTTTGTATGAGATTAGGTCTTTTTCAACCTCCTAAGATTCTGTTTTTGGGATACTGTTATTATAAATATGCCACCACCGGTGATGGCATTTATCCCAGTAATGGCAGTAATAAGTAATGTAGAAGATAGATGCTTTCTTATTTGAAATTGTTAAACTGTACACATATTTCTAAAACATTTCTAGGGACGCCTGAGTGCCTCAGTCGTTTAAGCATCTGACTTTGGCTCAAGTCATGATCTCACAGTTCATGGGTTTGAGCCCCACGTCTGGCTCTAGCTCAGAGCCTGGAGCCTGCTTCATTCAGATTCTGTGACTCCCTCTCTTTCTGCCCCTCCCCTGCTTTTGCTCTGTCTCTCAAATATTAAAAAAAAAATTTTTTTTAATTTCTAAAATACTGTGGTATATTTCATCAGGAAGTATTCAGAGTTATTTAGCTGTTAGTGAAGAGTAGAAAGGCTACTATTCCTTTTTAAAATTCAGTATAGGTATTTAATATTAACGAAGTTTATTATCAATCTCCTAGCAGTTGCTTCTTAAATGAAGAGTTATCTTAAAAAATTATTACAAAAATATTATAGTCCAAATTACAGAAAATAAACTAATAAAAGACATCTGGGTGGTTTTTGCTTACTCTTGTTGAGTAGACAAGATTTAGATGCAAGAACCAATTAGAGTAACTTGGAAATATCCATAATTTTAGGTTAGATATAATGAAATGCTAAACATACCTTGGTTCTTAAGAATGAGGAATCAAGGGTATGGCTTTGACTTAAAGTTTAATGAAAGAGAAGAAACTTGCTATTTGGGTAGATACTTGGTTATTTGGAGGAGAGAAGATGGCAGGGGAAATGAGAGAACGTGTATAGATAATGTTATTGGAAGAGGCAAATCAATATTGCCATAGGTTATTCTTTTGCAGGATGAGGAATTGATGGGCTTTGGAAACTGGGATTGGGGCTTACTGTCATCTGAGTGTCTTTAGTCTTAAGAGTAATATGAAGAACATAGTATTTTGAGCAGAGAAAAGAGCAATTAAGATGCTCTTAACATCTTAATTAACATAGCGTACAGTGATGGCCAGGATTAAGATAATACTTACAGCAGGAATTATGGATCTTGATATCGGAAAGAAGGATCTGTAGCACTTGTTGGCAGGCTCTAAGTAGCAAGGAAAGGGAAGAGTTAAAGATAACTGGGGAAAACAGTAGATAGGTGCCCCTTCATACAAATTAGGACACAGCGGAAGCAGTAGTATATAATAGTGGTGATTAATCTCTTTGTACTTTTTCTTTATGCTTTTCTATGTTTTCCACAAAAACTTGGTTTATGTTTTATAAGAAAAACAATGAGAATGATCCAGATAGGTTCAGGGAATGGTTGACAGGTTTTGGTGACTCAAAACTATGGTGTAAAGGAAAGGAGAAATGGTAGAAATGGCTTTAAGCTTGATTTCTGTTAATAAGATATATAGCCTTTGTCAGTAAACATTTAAATAAAGTTAGACATAATACTATTAAATTCATTCCTGAGTAAATAGTGACGCTAAATACGATATGAACCTACTTAAAAAACTAAAAACTTTTTAGAAGAACATTTTGTTTTTATAGGAGAGTTGAGATGATAGTACATACATAGTTCCTATATACTTCATTCCCTGTAGTGTCTTCTGTTAACCTCTCATATTTAGTGGGACTATGTTTGTTAATGAACCAGTACCAATATATTATGAACTAAAGTTCATAGTTGATATTAAGAATCACTTTTTGTGTTGTACAGTTCTATAGGTTTTGGTGAATGCATGTCCTGTTTCTACTACTGTTGTATCATAGAGTCACACTGCCCTAAAAATCCCCTCTGCTTCACCTGTTCATCACTGTTCCTATACCCCCACCCCTCAAATCCTTGGCAACCACTATACTTTTTATTGTCTTTGTAAAAGTTTTGTCTTTTCCAGAATGTCATGTTTGGAATCCTATAGTGTGGAGTCTTTTCAGACTGGCTTCTTTCCCTTAGCACATCTAAGTCTCCTTCATGTCTTTTCGTGGCTTGATAGGTTCTTTTTATGACTGAATAATATTCCATGTCCGGATACACTACAGTTTATTTATCCATTCGCCTATTGAAGAATATCTTGGTTGCTTCTAGGTTTTGGCAGTTGCGAACAAAACTGCTGTAAACATTTGTTTACAGGTTTTTGTGTGGACCTAAGTTTTCATCCCAGTTGGGGTGAATGTCCAGAGTATGATTGCTGGGTTGTATGGGAAGCTTTGTAAAAAAAAAAAACCCCTAGCTGTCTTCCAAAGTGATTATCCTATGTTGCATTTCCACAAGCAAAAAACATGAGTTCCTTTTGCCCCATATTCTTATTAGCATTTGGTACTGTCAAGTATTTTGGATTTTAATCATTTTAATAGGTGTGGCATCATTGTTTTAATTTGTAGTCCTCTAATGACATAATGATACTGAGCATCTTTTCATATCTTACTTGCCATCAAGAGTATCTTTGGTGAGACGTATGTTCTGGTCGTTTGCTGGTTTTTAAATTGAATTATTCATCTTCTTGGAGTTTCAGGGGTTCTTTGTACAGAATAGAACTGGCCTGGTGAGCCCATGGTGGCTTTAGCACCTGTTTCAGAGGTGTGGTTATCTATAGGAACAAAACAAAAGGATACAGTTTTGACAAGTTGCTCTTATTCAAAGTAAGAGAGTATTCCAGTTTCTTGGAGCCCAGTAATTGTGGAGGGGGAAAAAATGGAGATGGTGCTAGAGAACTAGTTTTCATTTATTTGTACTTTTTTTGTGTGTGATAAAGTGTAGCTTGGGGTGGTTGATTGGATGCCTGTTTCTATTTCTACAGTTGAGAACGACCCACTTAATTCATGAAAGTTTTATGAAATTGAAAGCCTTGTTTGACCAAATTGTTCTTTGTATTAATTTAGGTACCTTGTAGAACTCGGTTGTATCAAACCACTTTGTGATCTTCTCACAGTCATGGACTCTAAGATTGTACAGGTTGCACTAAATGGCCTGGAAAATATCCTGAGGCTCGGAGAACAAGAAGCCAAAAGGAATGACACTGGCATTAACCCTTACTGTGCTTTGATTGAAGAAGCATATGGTAAGATAGAGTGTTTAATAGATGTCCTGAAATAATACTGTTTTTCTTATTGCTTTTCTGGCTTGTCCACATCTGTCCGTGACAGCAGACTCCTATGAAAAATTTGTTCTCTTATGAATAATAATGGTTAGTCTGTAGAATTGGAAAATATGCATTAAATATGAAGAGAAGTGAGTACCCTTCAATTAGCCATTTTGACACTGGGTTCTAAAGATCTTCCCAGGTCTTGGACTCTGCTTGCCCTTGTGGGTAGTTCTTACTGGTCCATCTGAACCTTCAAGAACATCCATATCTACTGTAGATGATGCCTGACTCTATTCCTTTTTTTTTTTGTTAGATTTACAGTTCTAATTTTGAATTGCATCTCAATTTCTGTGTTCAAGTGTTCGTGACTCCAAAGCTTCCTAAGGGTTTCATGTGAAGGAATCACAATTTGCTTTTTGGTTTCTTCATTCTTCCAGTCTTTCAGGCTTAACTATTAATCATTGGTTTACCAGTGTACATTAACCTTTTAGTTCCTTAAGTGATTTTAATGCAAAGCTGGGATTGAAAACCACTACTACAAGGTTTGCTTATTGCTAAGACTGGAATTAGTGATCACAGGTTATGTTCATCTTCGGGTTTATCAAATAATACACAATTGTTTTCAAAATGATTTTTAATAATTTACCATAAAAAAAGCTGCTTATAAAAGCTATACCTGCTTAGTGTAAGACATTTTGAAATGTATTAAAAAAATTTTTTTTCTCTACCTGGAGATCTTTCTCCAAGGAGATCACTGTTGTTAGTTTTTTGATGTATATATTTTTTAACATGTATATGAATGTATATGTATATGAATATGTATTTTTTTTCCTTTGAGCAGTGTTAACTTTTATTTCCAGTATTGCGATAGTAGTTACGTTGCTTATGGCTGCAAGTAAAAGAAAGCTTAGCTCAGATGGGCTTGAACTTAAGAGAATGTGTTGGCTAATTGTTCTAGTTGGACTTCTTAGTTTAAGCAGTAGAAATGGATTCTGGTTATTTTAAGGGTATTATACATTTGTTGACATATTGGATAGCTCAGAACTTAGAATCAGAGCTAAGTAATTAGGTCATAGTTACAGTCCAGTTGGAACACTTTTGCTACAGACCCTAGCCACTGGATGATGTGGTGACTGCTAGGAAAATTGCTGCCTCTGGGGACTGGTTGTTGCTTGCATATGTGTTTAAGGTGTCCGTTTGTAATACTAGCATTCAGATGTAATCCCAGTGATACATTATATGCTGTTACAAAATACTAATGAGGTAGAAAAGAAAATCTTTAAAGTGAGAAAGGAGACTTGGCAATGTACAGTTTCATTGGGATTTTCAACAGATATATACAAAGAACATATATGTATTCATAGACACACAGATTTTTCTTTATTCTTCATTCTAGGTCTGGATAAAATTGAGTTCTTACAGAGTCATGAAAACCAGGAGATATACCAGAAGGCCTTTGATCTTATTGAGCATTACTTCGGGACTGAGGATGAGGACAGCAGCATTGCACCCCAGGTTGACCTTAGCCAGCAGCAGTACATCTTCCAGCAGTGTGAGGCTCCTATGGAAGGTTTCCAGCTTTGAAGCAATACTCTGCTTTCATGTTCCTGTGTCAGACTACCCAGTCAAGTCCTCTTGTGGAGCCCACAGTCCTCATGGAGCTAACTTCTCAAACGTTTTCCATAATACTGTTTGCGCTCATTTGCTTGCCTTGCGCACCTGCTCTCTTACACACATCTGGAAAACCTCTGGCTCTCTGTGGTGGAATACCCTTCTAATAAAAAGGGTAACCAGAACGGCCCACTCTCTTATGGAAAATCCCTAGGCTTTGGAGATCTGCACTTATATATTATAAGAGTCATGGGAATATACACATATTAATGTGGCTCTCTTTCTTTGTGGGGGAAAAGAGGACTCCTCCTCATTCCCTTTAAAGCGGGGAAAAACACTGATATTAAAAGATGAGACTAAATCTTTATCTTGAATTTCACACAACTACTTGCAACAAGGGAGATGTTTAGACCTGTTGTGTACACTTCAGAGTACTTTTCATGAGTTCTTCCACAGTGAACCCTTGGATTACCTGGTGGCTTTTCTAGCCAAATTTGCATTAATCCTTACTGAGACTGGATGGTTTTCTTTCCTCTATTGGCGCCATTCTTCACAGATATTAAAGTTAAACCATCCGCTCCCTCACCTTCAGCCTTCAGTGAATGTGCTTTCTAGTTGTCAGGAATGCTGAAGAATTTAACACTTTGACTCTTAAATGTGATACTGGTTTGAAGATTCCCTTAGAGCAGAAAGGAGAGGGCCACATATTAATTTGTATGGCTGTTGCTTCTCTTTGGTCTTACGTGTCTTAGGATTTGGAAGTGGTTCAATTCTAATGCTGGTATGAAGATTTAGAATCCTTAGTAATTGAAACAATATCCTATCATTCAATAAAAAAGTAAAAAAAAAAAAAATCCCTCCAGTTTTCCCAAACTCAACCAGTGTGACTAGAGACTGTATTTCTGCATTAAAACAAATGTTTCAGGCTTTGTGGTCCTGATGAAGGTCCTCATTAAATTGGGAGTTCACCCTAGGTGCTTTTCCCCTCTATGACTGGCAGGTAACACATACTTTTTTTTAAAGGTAACTTAGGGAATTTTTTTCTTAGGTGCAGCTTGATTCTAATGTATTTGTGCTGCATTATATCATCCCTTCAATGTAGCATCCTTATCTTAAATAACGACCTTCTCAACATGACTTGTTCAACGCAAATAAGGGCAGTGATCTTTTTTTTTTTTTAATGACCTCATTTTTCCCTAGTCATTTCATCTCCTATTAGTACTGCCCAGTCAAGTCCCCCCATAAAATAAAAAGGTTTTCTACCTTCTGGCTCATTTAATGATAACTGCAATGTACCTGCAACTGGCGCTTCCAGTACTGTCTTCAGTGACCCACATTTGTGCTTGGACTGGAATGAAAAAAATAAGCTTAATTGCCAAGAGAACTGCAACTGAGTTCAATACGACTTCTTGGTGCTAGATGGCCATCTTGACTCAATGTTTGGACACACTATCAGAGATTTTTTTGTTTCACTGCTCAAAATGATTTCTGAAGGAAAAGTCTCTCACTTCCGTTTCAGAGACTACCCTTTCAAACCTCTTTAATCTTGTCCTCTTCTAGAATTCATTATAACCCCAAAATGTAACTATTTGGCAGTTCCCCTGACAGGCTATTCTACATCTCTGGTAAATCCTGCTGAACATTAGGGATATTCAGAGCTTTCATACCTCATCATGTTATTTAAGCAGCCAACTTATGTGATCTGATTTAAACTTTAAAAAATCCACTTCATTCAAAGTAGAAAGATACAAAGACAAGGACATTTATCAGCCAAGTGTGTGACGCTTTCTTCGCATCTAGTCTAGTTGTGTCTGTACTCTGGATGGATACCGTCTGATGTCTGTCTGTTACTGATGGAGCAGCCACTGCAAAACTAGTCAATTCCCATCTATAACTTTCTAGTGCTGCTTTGTGCTGAAAGGACATTGTAGTTTACTGCACTTGACCTGTAAAAGACTTTGATTCTTTGTAATTTTAGGGACAAATTAGGTGGTTAATTTAAAGAAAAACTTTCGATTTTGCCTTTACATCACATTAAAATATAACTTCTTTCCGAAGGGTAATAGAAGCACTGATTCATAGTAAAAATCTTGTTTAGCTTTGACTTTTTTTGTGGCTGAGTTTTTTTAAACTTTACTGACATCACTGGTAACATGTCATTTTTCTAGGATGCTTTAAATTATGTACCTTCTGTTGGATAATTTTAAAAATTTCATTTTGATAAACCAATTTGGATGGAAAAAAGATAAAGCACACAAAGTTGTTTCCCCAGGTTAGTAAGAACAGCATCCTTTGGGAATTTTTGCCATTGCAGGTTTCTCAGTGAATGAATTAAACAAAGTACATTTAACTAATGTGGTCTATTTTCTGTCTATAACAGGAACTTCTCTTGCTCCTGTCCTAGAAGTTCATGAGCCATGAGATATGAGCTAATTTTTTTTGCAATAAAATGGGTTTTTAACATAAAATTGGAATTAACTAAAAGGTAAATCCCAGTATAACTGTTGGAATTGATAAATCAGCAGGCTTTCTGGTTATAGAAATGAGACTTTAGGAGGTAACTAAGTCCTAATTTTAGTTCTCTGCCTAGCAGATTCTATTAATTTTACTTTGAATTTATTGAATACCCTGTCATTAAAATGTTACTCATTATAAAAGCATGTTAATTTCAACACAGGAAAACTCTTCTGCAATATTATATACTGATTAGGGGAGAAAGTGGCTTGGTTATTCTCCTCTTCTTTTTTTTTTCCTTCTCCAAACTTTCAAAGTATATTCTTTGAAATGAAAACTTAGGTGGGGAAAAAACATTGAAAGCATTTGGAATATAAAGGCACCCTGTATTGAAAGGGAACAGCAGGTAGATAATGGTTATATTAAGTAAAACCAGGAAAGGTTTTAAGATGACAGATATGAAAAAAAGATGGAGAGAGTTTTCTATGGAGTACTTTAATTCGTGTTCTTGTCACTAAGTAAGTAGGACTCTTAAACTTAACCTTTGTCAGCTGTACTGTTTTTGAAAACTATTGCCCTGGGATTCCATCTGCCAGATAAAGCTAAATGGGCTCTGGGTCATTTTTAATATTCTCACAAATATAAACCATGACATTACCCCATAATAAATCTGAATTATTATTACAGATTGGTGATTTGCCTGAGAAAAAAATATGTAATATATTTTATAAGCCAAACTTTGTCAGCTAGATCCTGTTGTACATGGCCACTCACAAGCAACCTTCAATTTACTTCTATAGTGCTAAACAAACATTTCAATTACTTCAAATCCCCAAGTTTATGGTTGCATTATGAAAGGGTTTTCCTCAAGTTGAAGTTTTTTTTCTTTTTGCTGATTAGTTTGTGGATATTTCTGTGTCAATAGGCAAGTTATTGCCTATTGATGTTTTAGGGCTTGGGGCTTTTTATATATATTGGAAATCTTGATGTCTAAGGATGTTTTTCACTTAAGAAAAGGGATCCACTTTTAGAAAGGGGCATTGTTTGCTTTTCATATTTATATACTATTTTCTACCTCTTACATTACAAAATTTGCTGATTTGCAGATAGGTGTGTGCCTGTTTGTATATGAAGTCTCAAATCTAAATTTTTTGCCATCTGAAATTAACACTTTCTTCTGTTGTTAGGTGAGCAGAGTAAATACTTATCTGCCAAGTTGGGAAATATTTTGGCTACCTTTCTCTTTCATCAAATGTTAAAATTATCAGGACACCTGGTTGGCTCATAAAGCATTTGACTCTTGATCTCAGGGTCATGAGTTCAAGCCCCATATTGGGAGTAGAGATTACTTTTAAAAGAAAAAAAAAAATTTTTTTTTTTTTTTTAAAGTAACTGAAAGCCAGATGTGGGACTAGTACAGTAAGTCTGTTCTCATAAGGAGAGTACTCAATAACATGCTTTATTATCAGAAAAGGATATGTAATACCAGGACATCACAAGAATGTGTGATAAAGTAAAGCAAATATTGTATGCTAAAAGTACCAAATTCCTAAAGGGTATAAAATGCATTTGGAAGTTTGGGGCAAGAAAAGATGAAGGGTAGAAAAAGTCCCAGTCTGTTTTCCCGTAAGTCAGAAAGGCAACTAGTCTTTGAGCCTCTGTTGTGTGCCAGGTGCCTGGGTAAGGGCTTCTGAGTTTTCTCTTTAATCCTATAACTGCTCTTTGAGGCGGATGACTGTCACTATGATAGAGGTGAGAGAATCAAGACAGGAAGATTTACTTCACCTCAAGGTCGCAACTCATCAACACTGTCCAGTGGTTGGACAGGGCCCTGCAGGTTGTGTCTGGAAGAAAGTAGCAGACATGGTGGAGGTGTTCTGTGCCAGAACTCTCAGAACTGGACTTAGAATAGCCACAGCTGGACCAGCTTTTTCTTGGATGATTCTTTCTTTCATGAGCACCCTTAAAATAACTAAATCAGGTATGAAGTTGCTTTTAGGTTGCATATTTTGGTAACGAGGAGCCTCTCAGCCCAACTTCTTTCCCCTTCTGTGGTGCTAAAATTCTGTATATGACCTGACAAAACAACAGAAGTTAAAATATATATGCAAGTGATTGATTTTGAGTTTAACAGCATAATGGGTAAACTTAGAAACATGTTTCCATTTAACAAACTCAATTGTAGAAGGTACTGACACAGAGAAGGAAAGGCTTTGGAATGAAGAACTCTGCCTTAGAAAGCAGTGCCATCAATGGACGTGAATTTAACACAGCTGACGTTCTAAAGGAGTATCGTCCCAAGGAGGATCAAAAGTTAGAAAGATCACCTTTTAATGTATGTTGTTGAGTATGTTCTTACTTTATCATTATGACCACTCTATGTTGTTTTCAAAGTGTTCTTACACTTTGATTTGGAATGGATCTGATGATTCTTTGTACTTGAATGTGGTCTGTCAGGCCATGGGTGAGTGCCTTGCACACAGTAGACTATTCAATAAATACTAAATGACTGAAGGACTATGGATCTATGTGATATTAGTAAAGGGTACTTGGTTACAAAAGAAAAAGGAATTCTTTTATGCTGCTGTTTGAAACCAGGAATTAACTCTTAGACTTAGTGTCTTAACATGTGTTTTATATGTGGTTACTTTTCAGGAGGACGTAATTTGACATGAAGTTTACAAAAGCAGATACTGTCACACCAGAAGTTTATTATATAAAGATAAAAAAACCTATGCGTTCTGAGAAAAATTATGGGTATATTTTACAGAATAACTAATATATATATATCAACCCTATGTGTTTGTATATACCAAAAGTAGCTTATCAGTCTCTTCTGACATATTCTAAAGTTAAGGGAAAAACCCCTTTTTTCTAAATACATCCAACTTTGGAAGCTGAGTTGAAATAGATTTTTTTTCATTTTTACTATTGTATGTATTGCTGAGAGATTGTATTGGCCAGGTATTTTTTATGAAAACAGATTTTTAAAATTTTTTATTTCTGANAGTCTTGATCACTGTTGTCCCCATTTCATTTGCCGATTTGGAAAAGTGTTTTTTCTCATTCTAAAATCAATATATGGTCACTTCTGTGATCTTGATTGTTTTTGCAGAGAATAAAATTACCCTCTAAATTCCTTTATACCCATTTAACCTGAAGAAGCCAGTGAAAAGCCACAATATGATTATTTCCTTATCTAAACCACTTGGACCCAGCATTTAGTGATGAGTGAGGAGAATGTAGAAACCCAGAAGACCAGAGTAGTGGAGAAAGGAAAAAGCACAGGGTTTGAAAGAGAAGTGGGCAGGCTGGGGTGCAAACTACCATGTAAACAATGTAGAATATTCCAAGATTTAGTTGTGAATAGGAGAATCTTCCAGAAGTCAGCAGCAANGGATAAACCCAGTTTTTAGATTAATGTCAGCTGAGGCTTTTGGTGCCCCCTTTCACTTTAAAAAAAAAAAAAAAGTCTCTGTTTAGATAAATTATAGGCCACTCCATATTTAGCCAACAACTAGATTTATATATATTTAAACTAATAGTCTTAAAAAGTGTATATAGTTCTATTGATTTTTGAGGACTGGATTTGGTTAATTGGAGCTGCCATGAAGGGAGTTGGTCAAGACATTTCTTAGTACAGGGATCACTCCAGTCCTGACACCAAAAAAAAATTATTTTAATAAAAAAGTGACCTATTTGTGGCATTTCTATTTAGAATATCTGCAAACTTTACTGAGGGGCAAGGGAAATAAACTTTTAAACCACTGAGACCTTGAATTCTAAAATTTTTATGGGAAATCTAAAGAAATCAAATTGATTTCTAAGGAAAGGGAAAATTCCATATTACCTATCTGATGAAGATTAAGGGCAGCAAAAGCAAAATTATTATTAAAAAATTTTTTTAAATGTTTTTATTTTATTTTATTTTTGAGAGACAGAGCACAAGCAGAGGAAGGGCAGAGAGACAGATGGACAGACAGAACCCAAAGCAGGCTTCAGGCTCTGAACTGTCAGCACAGTGCCTGATGTGGGGCTCAGACTCACAAACTGAAATCATGACCTGAACCGAAGTAAGAGGCTTAACCAACTGAACCACCCAGGCACCCCCAAAATAGAAATTATTAAAAACAGACTGTGTGAAGAACTTTGCTTGAGAACAGCAAATACAAAGCTCTAATATACAGTTTCTGCCCCTTTGGGTTTACCTGTATCAGTACTCTCTACTACACACTCCACACTCCCAAAGACAAACTATGAAATTCTTAGGCCTAATTCATAAGGACAACGGTATCAGGACTACATGTCCTGATTAGTCATTAGAACATGACTAATAAAAGGTTTAACTAGTTCTAGTCCTTGCTTTAATTTTCTTTACACAAGTTCCTGATGTTATTTGTAAATAAAAAATTCCAGGCATCAAGAAATGATTTTAGTTGTGGAAATTTCTTCAAATTTTGAGAAAATCTTAAAAATTATTTCTGGATATTCCTACCAACATTAATTTCTTCATCTTTTTATTATTTTTTTAAGTAACTCTACCCCTAACATGGAGCTTGAACTCACAACCCTGAAATCAAGAGTGGCATGCTCTACTCATAGAGCCAGCCAGGTTCCCTCCATCCCCCTCATTCTTATATTTCTAGTGGGTTATTAAAATCTACTCCAGCACCAACAACCCATCCTAGCCCTCATATCATAGATTTACTTGTCTAATTTTCACTTTCTTTATTCCTAGTGCATAGAACAGTTATTGGGAAAATAGAATTTAAATTCTTTGGAACAAAGCCTACACTTTGTTCTCTAGAGCACTTTTAAATTTTTTGATGAGTCAATAGAAATGAAAACTGTCTCAGTAGATGCAGAACTTTAGAGTGTTTCTAAGTTTCCCAGTAAAAATCACACTAATCCAGGTTAACAGGAACGAAAGGAGGAAGAGTTTAATCATAACCGGAATTTGAGATATTATCTAAAAAGGGAACACAAGTTCTCTCTTTTTAAAACGTTAATAGCTAAGAAGAATCGTAATTTAATGTACATAAATGAATGTCCCAATATACTTAAAAGATGCTCTTCCTATTCCCACCACCTCGTTATCCTTATACCATTAACGTGCTCAAGCTAGGACTAAAGTTCATGTTCAATTCCTGTCCAAATTCCAAACTAAGTAGTAGGGTCTTAAGGTAATGAGGTTTTTATTATGGTCGATTATTACAGGTGATCTAATTATGTCCTTGTGCCTTATTTAAAGGCTAGGCTTTCAATGATTCCTAATACAGGATAGAAGCCTTTATTTCCAAATGCTTAACTGCTGACTGACAAAAACATCAAGATACCTGAGCCTCAGGGCACCTGCCAGGCTCAGTTGGTAGAGCAAGCCACTCTTGCTCTCCGAGTCTCCAGTTCAAGATTCAAGCCTAACTGGGCACAGAGCTTGCTTTAAAAAAAACAAAAACAAAACAACAACAACAAAAACCTACCTCTAGAGTTTCAGCTACGCCAGCCAGCGGGAAAACCTTGTAAAGAAAACCGTGCCTCTTGAGCACTCTTTACTAAGTGATTACAGGTAAGCAGAAACTCAACAGGGTTCCAATTTTTTGGTAGAACTTTTTTTCCTTTTTCTTTTTTAAAGTAAATTATACACCCAACTTGGGCCTGAGATCTTGGGCCTCAGTACCCAGAGATGAAGAGTCGCATGCCCTATTGACTGTGCCAGCCAGGTACCCCAGTAATCTTGTTCAAAACTCTTATTTACCCAACACTTTCAAGGCCATTAAACTTTTGACGCTCTAAAGCCAATTACGAGTTAACCTTACACATTTCTTAACCACGTTCCACGAACTTCTTTGTCATTTTCGGTCTCAAGCACATATGCAGACCTTTCTCTTAGAAAGTTCAAGGCATTAGGAAGTGTTAAAACAAACGTCTGTTTCCCCCTCCCGCGCACTACCCTGTCAGGCTATCTAAGGACCGGCTTTTGGAGGCCCACAACATATACTCTCCTTCCCCAAACGTTTCGGCAAAACTTTTAAACCAGCTTTATAATCTGGGCATAAATTCGGCTAAACTCCCCTTGCCTATTTGCAGCCTTGTGCACAGCCGCCAGGCTCATCTACCACACGAGTAGAGACGAGCANGAAATCGACGCTGGCTACGTGCCAAATGTGGACTTAACTTTTCCGCTATGGGAATTGGAATATTTAGTCCTTCTTCGTGACACGGTTCCCAAACACAAAGGAATGTTGTTTGAAATATTCGCTGCTACCCACGCTAGCCAGTCAGGTCTAGGGAGAAGCCCCGTTCACCTCACTCACCAAAGAAGGCAGTAAAAGGTGGATTTATGTGTGGCAACCGTGGCAAAGAGGACCGGAAGGAAACGCCAGCGTCTCCTTTTGCGCAAGCGCAGGCAGACCTCTCCTATTGGTCGTCTCGGCTGGAAGTTGGTGTGCACATGCGCTCTGCTGTCCTGCCAGCTGGGTGTGATTGATGCGGCTGTGCGCGCCGGTGTTTATCCGCGGACTGGACGGCTGACCGCCAGAGCAACAAATGGTGGTGCCTACGCAGGTTTCTTTTTACTTTCTGAAATCTTTTGTTTAAGCCGTTGACTCATTCATGCTTAAGTACCGAAAGTCTATCTGACTGGTAGGCTTGGTCAGTGTTCTCCCAACATTTCGGAGTTGGGGGAGGGACTGTGAAAGAGTGTAGATCACTCACGCCCGTCTTTGCTTTGCACCGCTTTATACGTTCGCAAAATACTTGACGACGCATACGACTCTTTTAATAGTATTTCTCAAGTATTTGTTTACAAAGGAAGCGAAGGAAAGGAGAAGTGGTCTAAGTCGTGCTGCTGAATCATTGTATATAAGAGTTTAAAGACTGTCCAGAAATTAAAATCATTACAAGGAGATTTATTTTTGAATCTGGTATTTTTATCTTCATTTGGCTGGGCACAGAGTCGGAATATTGGGCTGCCTTGCTCAGGGCCGGAGGCTTACCCAACCTACTTTACTTGGAGTTTCAGAACCATGGACACAAAGGAGGCAGGAGATGGTGAAGCAGAGCCGGGCCTTCCCTCAGCAGCCAATCGGAGCAAGCGAGTGTCTGAAAAACCAAACTATGCTCTTAAATTTACTCTCGTGGGACATACGGAAGCTGTATCATCAGTTAAGTTTAGCCCTAATGGAGAATGGCTAGCAAGTTCTTCTGCTGATAAAGTAATTATAATTTGGGGAGCCTATGATGGGAAGTATGAGAAAACACTTTATGGTCACAGTCTGGAAATATCAGATGTTGCCTGGTCGTCAGATTCCAATTGGCTTGTTTCTGCCTCAGATGATAAAACGTTAAAGATTTGGGATGTGAGATCTGGAAAATGTTTGAAAACGCTAAAGGGGCACAGTAATTACGTTTTTTGCTGTAATTTCAATCCACCATCTAATCTCATCATTTCAGGATCTTTTGATGAGAGTGTGAAGATATGGGAGGTAAAAACAGGAAAGTGCCTCAAGACTTTGTCTGCTCATTCTGACCCAGTTTCTGCTGTTCATTTTAATTGTACTGGGTCCTTGATAGTATCAGGTAGCTATGATGGTATCTGTAGAATTTGGGATACTGCATCAGGTCAGTGTTTAAAAACACTTGTTGATGATGATAACCCTCCTGTCTCTTTTGTAAAATTTTCTCCAAATGGTAAATATATTCTAATTGCAACCTTGGACAACACTCTTAAACTGTGGGATTACAGCAGAGGCAGATGCCTGAAAACATACACTGGTCATAAAAATGAGAAATACTGCATTTTTGCCAATTTTTCAGTTACTGGTGGAAAGTGGATTGTGTCTGGTTCAGAAGATAATCTGGTTTACATCTGGAATCTTCAGACTAAAGAGATTGTACAGAAATTACAAGGTCATACAGATGTTGTAATTTCAGCAGCTTGTCACCCTACAGAAAACATCATTGCATCAGCAGCATTAGGAAATGACAAAACAATTAAACTGTGGATGAGTAATTACTAAACATTTAGAAATCAAGTGGTAGAGCCAAGTTGGCATAAAAAATATTTTTTAAAAGATGGTTTCCCTTAATTTTGGCATGGTTGTGTATTTCTTTTTAACATTGTCTTACAAGATTTCAGACCTATAACCTAAATTTGTAAAGCAAGACAGTTGGAAAAGCAAGTCTAGAACGTAGGGCTTCTGACTTTTAATTTTCAAGTCTGTTATTATCTCTTATGTCTGTTCCTGAACAGATTCCCATTCTGTTCTTTCCAGTGACTATTTTAGAGGATCAGTGTACTTGAGAAATATTTAGAAATAAGGTTCACAAGATAGGATGACTGATTAAATGTGGAGGGCAAGGGAGTTTGGAAGAACGAGTGTTTCCGATTTGGGAGATCAGATAGGTGAATAAAAGGAGAAGCCTGGGACAGTGGTGGACTGGAAATATATGACAGATGCCACACACACACTAAGTGATAGCCTTTGTGATGGGACATGAAATGGTTCCATGGAATCAACTCTATAAATTGGGGAAATATAAGTCATGGTTAGGTTTGTTCTGAGAGTCTAAGAATTTTAAGTTTTATCAAGATAAAAGCTAAAAATAAACCAAAACATTGTAAATGGCATTTTCCTGAAGGACCTCTCACTACCTTGTTAGATTGTGCCCTCATGACTATCAGGCAAGCTAAATGTCTGAATGAGATGAGGCTATTCTCTTCCACTATGTGTCTGATCTACTAACTCCTACCCATGCTTCAAACTTGGTTCAGAAATTACCACTTTGTGGACCATCACTGCCTCCCTGACTCCAATCACAGCTGATGGCTGATTTAGGCTTTCTTGTTCCTTTCTATAGCTTCTGTTATATAGTTCAGAATATATCTTTTACCAATTTGTATTGTAATGGTTTCATGGGCCATGTTTCCATTAAATTATGAGCTCTGTCAAATATGTTTTTATTCATTGTTTTATTCTCAGTACTTATATATATATATAAGGGACTAATGATGAATGACAGTGTATTATACCACCACCACCACCACCACCACCACCACTACTGCCACTACCACCACCACTTTATTCATTCCTTGCCTGCTTTTGACACATTTTTGGAATGAAGTCCCCATACTATTTCTTTTCTTGATTAAAAGCGTCTGACCATAGGTTCACATATTAATCTTAGGCAGACAGGGCTTATAGGAAATACAAAATGGAAAACAGTTTCTGCCCACTCTCCCTACAGAGACATGATAAACATGAAACAAAAATCTAGAAATTAAGCAAAAATAGTACAATAATTGAAAGTAAGAGGGCAAAACAGTATTAATTTTTCTTGTATTCTTTAGTATCTTGTAATAGTGACCATTAAATCTGATTTGCTTGACAAATTCTGAGGAATATAAGGTATTAGAGTTATTTGTAGGGTATGATTGTCAAGAAGGTATTGTGTGAGGGTACATGGAGAATGGGGATTAGACAAGGACAAGTCTGAAATTCTAGCCAAGAAATTTATATGTAAGTCATAAAGAGGTAGTTATTCAAGGTTCCTGAATAGCAGAATGACAACAAATGAGAAATGATCATGTGAATGCTTGCTGCATGGTAACATTTTGGGAGTTTTGGTTTAATGAAACTTTTATTACAGTAAATCTCCAAGGTTTTTATTATAGTAAATCTCCAAGGTAACACTTTAAAATATTTCTTTACAAGTTAAAAATGATACTGTTCTATGAAGAAAAATTACCTATATTTAAAATAAGTAGATTAAAATCAACTTGGTATCTAAAACATTAAGGTCAAATTACTCTAAGATAAAGTATATTATTAACAGACATCAGATAGATTATGAAATTATATTTGGTGCATTACATTTTACTTAGTATTTTATTAAATCAAGTTCCGATACAGCTGCATATATTACTTTCTGCCTGTTACAATGCTCTAGAGACCACTATCAGGTTGGGATGGTTGTGAGGACTTGTCATTCATGTCATCCATTAATACTGTGAAACGTGAGAATATATGCAATACTTAAAATAGAAACCAGCATTCATATCTAAATATGAGACAGCTTGGCATCACAAAGTGTAAATGAAATACGTACTGGATGCAAATACTTATCTTTCAACATTAATACGAGTATGCATTTGATAGATTTTCATAATTGAGAAATTTAGTGTAAAGGCAAAAGGGAAAGGACCAATTGCGAACTCTAAGCCGGGGATTCGAAGAGGTGACTGCTGGCTCCAAAGCAACTTTCTGTTGCTGGGATTTCAGAGTCTTTAGAAACTCATGGCCAGATCAGTCTCATCACCTTACCAGGACCTTTCCCAAGACTGCTCTCCTATAAGCCTCTGCCTGCCAGCATGCCTGAAAATGTCAGAGTGTGATCTGGCTGCTTCCCGGGGCTCTCAGAATCACCCTGGTATTTGGGGAGGTGAGCTTGCCAAGACGCACCCGGGCAGTATACTGATCTGGATTTCCTTCTCTCTCTAGAAAGGAGTACACAAGAGAGAGAAATACAGAACTAGAAGCCATGTTGGCATCTGCAGAGAAATCACTTTGGTAATGAAAATTAAAGTAAGATACGGTATCTTAACACTCTAAAGAAGAGTTAACATTAAAGTTTAAATGAGTTGCCCTATTTTTCTCCAAAAAGTTGAAAGGCTGCATTTAACTTGGATCAAAGCCACAAAAATATAGACAGGTCATTTTTCTTTTTTTCTTTTTTTATTTATTTCTAGGAGAGAGAGAGAGAGAGAGACAGCGCGAGCAGGGGAGGGTCAGAGAGAGAGGGAGTCACAGACTGAAACAGGCTCCAGGCTCTGAGCTGGCAGTCAGCACAGAGCCCGACGCGGGGCCGAACCCACCACCAGGCTCTTCATGACCTAAGCGAAAGTCGGACGCTTAACTGACTAAGCCACCCAGGCGCCCCAGACAGGTCATTTTTCCAAAAGGAAATTTATTTGTACCACTACAGCAGAAATTGGGAAATTATGTTTGTGCAAACCATACTTTCATGAAACAGATCCTCATACCATATTCCTTTTAATAACAAGCTAATTGCTGCAACATTATTCCTGCAATTTCAAAAGCCAGCCAACATGGATACCTCTGCTACTCTGTTTTGGCCTTCATAGCCGCTTCCTCTCTCAGGCGAGCTTTCTTTTCTAAGTTCAGACTTGTTAAAGACTCGTTTCTTCGGGCAGCCTAAAGTGAAACAGATTTGAACAAGTGATTATTTATGTGGGTTTGGGGAGGGTGTCATTACCCTGCACTCATGTCAATAGATAACTACAGCAGGGCCTGCCCACAACCGTCTACTGTGTGCACGCAGGGCACGGACACCCCCTCCCCGTGCCTTCTGCTTCCTCTAAGGCTTCACAGTACAGTAGCACGTCCTGTCGAGCGTGAGAGAAATGCTGCACCTCTACCTTCTCTTTCTGGCGGGTTTCTTTAAACCTAGCTTCTTCCCTTATAATTAATACCCTTATCTTTTCCCTTTTTTTCTCTCTTTAGTATTGAATACCTTTTTTGTTTACATTTCTATCCTTTCCTTTCATTTTTCTTTGTTGCTACTGTTTCTCCTATTCTAACTCATTTGTATACTTTCATACGCTTCTAACTCCTTACTCCTCTTTTACCAAAAATACTCAGCTTTGGAGATCCCAGACTTTACTAAATACTGTGACTGATGCCTCTCACCAGTATCGATCCAACTACTCCAACCTGTGGAAGCAAAGAGCAGTGGAGGAGAGGCAACCATCCTCTTCCCTTGTTTCCTTCCATGTGACCTATTACATGCCTGTGAAGCTTACATAAGCAGACTAGTTTCAAAAGTTTTATACCAAATAAGTGGAACTAGCACCCACTTAAATTCCACTTAAAATAAGTGGAATTTTCTTCTGTGTAATCTCATGTGTAAAGAATTAGGTATGGGAAGGGGTAGGAGAATGGGAATGGTATGTTGATGGTAAGGACAGAACATAGAGTGGCTAACTTCTCTCTTCTAAATAGCATTAAGTCTAAAAGTTCTCCATTCCAGTAGCATTTACCAACTTCTAAGAATTAGATGGTTCCATGTGAAACAAATGAAATGGCTTTCTGGTACATAAAGGAGAGAAAAGAAACTCTCTTCAAGTACATGGCCTATATCCCAGGATGAGGCTAGAGGAAATCGCAGGGGGTAACTTGTTTCTAGAGTATTTAGACTCAGTATAATCAAGTATACAAAACCAATGCAGACTTCTAGGAATTCTAGAAACCCCTACATATCCTGTCCACAAGCTTCTGCAGGTTTTTTTTTTTTTTAATGTTTTATTTATTTTTGAGAGAGAGATAGAGACAGCATGAACAGGGGAGGGGCAGAGTGACAGGGAGACACAGAATCCGAAGACAGGCTCCAGGCTCTGAGCTGTCAGCACAGAGCCTGACACGGGGCTCGAACCCACGAACCATGAGATCATGACCTGAGTTGAAGTCGGACACTTAACCGACTGAGCCACCCAGGTGCCCCACCAGGTTTCAGTCTGAGAACTAAATATGAGAAGTCAAAGAGGAAGTCAGAAGAAAAACTGAGGTGGGGCAGGAACAGAACTGTCCTGGGAAGAACTTCACCTAGTCCTGCATACTTGTCCCTCATGCTCCCATAAGGTCAGCCTAAATGGTCAGTATTTTCCATTCCAAGAGTCTGAAGAGAGCCAGATGTTCATTTCCTTTTACTCTGTACTCACTAGGGAGAAGGAAGTCAGTTATCACTGGGTTGGCAGAAGAACCTTTTTAATATCTTATAATAGACATAAGATATTTCTTTCCACATGAAAGCTGTGATATATAAAATTAGACATGGTATCAAAATTAGACATTGTCCAGTGCTGCTGCATTTAAAAAAACATATTTTAATCACAAGATAGTATTATATGAGTTTAGGAGCTTGAAAAGTTGGCTCTACATTTTTATCCTGCCATTTATTAGCTGTGTGACTTTGGGAAAGTGATTTAATAGCTCTGAACTTCAGGTTGCTTTTTTATAAAGTATGGATACTAAGAGAACCACTGCTTAGGTTCTTAGGGGATTGTGGTGATTCAGTGAGTTTAACAGGACCTGTGACATAATGAGCACTCAGTAAGTGGGAGCAATTTTACTATCAACTTCAATTAGACCGGGCTAGATTCAGACTGTGGCTCTGACATTCAGGAGATGTGTGACCTTGGGCGAGTGAGCAAAGCTTTCTAAGCTATGTTTCCTCATCTATAAATGAGGTGCTAATAATAGTGTCGATTCCACCATGCTGTTGTGAGGTTCAAATGAAAGAACAGCCAAGTGCTTAAAAGACAGAGAGTATTCCACTAATGATAGCTATTGATGATGATATGTGTTAAAACAGAGATTTCTGGACTGGAATGCCTATGTACCTGTTCGGGAGCTATGGTCCTTACAGGTAAGGACTATGTGGCTGAGCTTCAAGTACACAGCAGTGACGAGGATCCTCACCAGGGTTAAGGCAGTTAAAGTGTGGATAAATAAGCCCATGTACCTGGAGTGCTTTATAGACATGCAGGTGTCATCATTAAATACACCAGTGTCATTTTTGTTTCACAATTCTTTATGGTATCTGTGATAACCGAACACTTTTTTTTTTGTTTACTTTATGCAAAACGAATTCAGTCCCTCACTTTGCCAAAGTTAGGATTTGCTATTTATCCCCAGACAGGATATGCCATGTTTGTTCCTACTGTGTCTTATTTTCTTTCTTATCATTTCTTGGGTAGAACGTAATCAACTCTTCTCAGAGACTAAATACGAGGGTCAACCCCTGATTTCCTTTAGATCCTTTACAGAAAACAGAGACAGAGAGGAAGTCCACTCTCACCTTCTTTCCCTCAATAACCATCAAGATGCATCCACCCACTGTCAAGGCAATCATTACATAGCTGATCTTCACCCGGATCTTGTTCTTTGCAGTATCAAGCATCTCAAACCTAGTAACATAATGAGATCATGAGAGAAAGTTAACATTTCTCTTTCTGAAGTTGCCATTAAGAAATAAAGCTCTGTGTGTGACAAGTCAGAAGTGGAGTGGTACCCATAAATATAAAAAAGATGTGAGACCTGGAAATCTTCTAGGATTTGGGGGAGAATGAGGGGTTTTCACAACTCACGCTAAATTTACATATAAAATCCAACAAGATAGCACAAACTTAAAAGAAAGAAAAAGAGTTAAAGAAAGTGTGAAGACAAAGTGGATCCAAGAACAAAGGGGGGGTGGGGAAGAGCAAGATGTATTAATTTATGCTTGCTATGCTGGTCCCCATTTTGGCTTTCAAGTTTCACATTAGCAGCCAATGCTAACAGTGAAACCAGAAGCTATTTCTCCCTGGGGTTCTTAAGAAGATGTTATATGATAAAACGATTGTCTGAACAACATCCTCACAACAGATACTGCAATGAGCTTCATGAGTTTCATATGTTTCAACATGAATCACAATTCAGACAGAAAACAAATGTGGGAGAGTTAAACAATGTGCTTTTCATACCCAGGTTTTTTGCTTTCTTCCTTGAACCAGGGATCGATTTAATAATCTAAAGCTAATACTTAGATTTAGAACCAGGAATAGATTCCAGAGACTATCTGAAACAGCAGAAAGGTCCTTTAAGCAATGCTTACTTAATGTTTACCTTTTAACTAATGTTTTGCTAAAACTGCATGGCAGTGAACTTGAGACTATGCTCTTTGGCAAGTACGTCTTTGAAGCTGTCCACTGAATACAGATCCATGTGCCTTAACAGAACATTGAGGGTTGGATTATCAATCTTGTGTGAAAACTAGGAGGCCTAATAAGGAAGAGTCTAAAGAGAAGACCACTCCACCTTTGTGATTCTCTATGTAGGCAGTGAGTTGTAGTACTACTACATGAATCTAGTAGATCCTCAGGGCAGGGCATGAAGAGTCCAAACGGGCCCCAGAGAGAGCAATGGCCTCTTCAGTAGGGATGTAAATAGGAAGTGATTAGCTCTAGATGATGGGATGGGAGTGCTAACTTCCTTCCTTCCTCTTTTTTCCCCCCAGATTTTTAATACACATTACTTTAGAAATCAGGAGGAAAAAAAAACACTTTAAAAATGCTTAGAAGGAGGCACAGGGTCCAGGCATGGCAGGTGGTAGAACCCTGAAAGCATATACACTGTGATGTAAGAGCTGGGACCCAGTGAGGTATTGTGAAGGGAGTTCTCGGGGCACTGAAGCTGCGCCTGCAGGGCAGTGGGAGGAACCAGGGACAATGGCTAAGGACAGTGAATTGCTCTGTTGAGAGCCCGCCAACAAGAAATTAACTAACCATGCTGACATTATTTTATGTGAACTGGCACATCCAACTAAAGTGCTGCGATACTCGTGAAAAGAAATATATTTCACGTTTCATTACAAGAATTTTCCATTCAAAATATTTTACATTAAAAAAGTAAAATGCATTTAAATAACGCCATGAGGTTGCCCTCCATTCCACAGAAGCAATCAGAATGCGCAGGCTAAACAGTGCCTGTTCAGAGCTACCAGCACAAGGATGAACCCCTGCCCAGGCCCAGAGAAGAGCATTCTGTGGTGGCTCACTAGGTAGGGATCCTGGAACCACCGGCAAGGCAGACTGAAGAAGGTGCTCCTTAGCAAAGTCTATACAGCACCTATGAGGGTCATGGGTATATACCAGCTTGCTTGCTGCTGGAATATTCAGGAAGAAGTTAAGATACAGGCAGGAACTTAATATCATTGTTATTTCCAACTTGCTCTTGTTTCCCAGGAGAGGACACTGTCACCTTAGCTAAGAAGGACCAGGGCTTTCCAGCTGAAATAATTTTAGTGAAAATAATGTGCTATTTAATTTGACGGACAGAAGTAGAACGGCTCTGTTAAAGCCATTGTAAACACAAAGCAAGTAATACTTCTCTTCCTGGGAAAAGATACCCTGAATGAACTCAGATCTTTTAAAATCATGCCTTGGAACCAGAAACCAGAAGGTCCAGGAATTGTTTCATGCTAGAAGGGAACATCTAAGAGCTTTTTTCCCAACTCCCTATCAGTGAAGATGATGATGCCCCACAGTGGACATGGCATCTGCTTCTCACAATCTCTTGGCTAATATGCAAACCAATCCATGTCTTTAACATCAGGAGGCTGGGGCAGTGCTTCTCAACCAGGGTTTGTTTTGTTTTGTTTTTTTTGTCCCCCCAGGGGACATTTGGCAAGGNAGAATCTGAAGCAGGCTCCAGGCTCTGAGCTGGCAGTCAGCACAGGGACTGATGCTGGGCTCGAACGCATGAACATGAACTGTGAGATCATGACCTGAGCCGAAGTCGGATGCTCAATCGACTGAGCCACCCAGGCACCCCAGTGCCACTGGCGTTTGGAGGATGAAAAGAGCAAGCAAGGAGGCTGCTAAACATCTTATCGTGTACACAACAGCCTCCGAAAACAAAGGATTATCTCGACCAAATTGTCAATAGCACTGGGACTGAGAAACCATGAGTCAGAGGAATCTACACTTATCTACAGACTCTGAAAAAGTCCCAAGATCTCAGCCACAGCTGAGTTTAAGGAAATTGGTGATAGGAAGCATGCTTTCCTGGATCCCAGAAAGAGAATATGTTGCTCTTAAATACTTTTTATGCCTTTGGTTGAACACTTGAGTGGAGTTTATAGAATATAATTATTGTCAATGGCGCCTAACTGATATACCTAGATTAAAAAAAGCTAAAAACAGTGGATATCACTGCTTAGTGACAATTCTGTAGCTAGGAGAGGAAATCAATCAGTTGACTTTGGAGTACCTGACAGCTCTCCACTAGGTGTGACATACTGTATCCATGATAAGGCACAGATTTTCCAGCACTGTATTTATTGCAGGTACTTGCCAAAGAGGAAACCTTTACAGAAGTGAAAACCGTTCTAGAATTTGGTTGAAAGGTTTTAAATCGGGACTCAAAGGAACTGTTTTTCCTCGGAAATAGATCAGTGAGAAATAAAAGCTGCTTACAACCCCTAAGTTCGGCACTCACGAGACAGTCTCTGGGATTTCATCTTCCTTTTTGAAGCGACCTGACCATACCAGGATCTTCCTCTCCCATTGTGTAGGTTTGTGTAATGGCACTCTGTGGCTGTAAGTGTCTATGAGAAAAACAAGACAAGATATCTTACTTGAGGTTATGATTCTCAAATTCAGCAATTAAAAAGTGCTATTTGTGCTTTTTAGTTATCCACTAAACAGAACATTGAGAAACCTCAAGCAAATTAGAGCTTTGTTTGAATGGAATTTCTTAGGATGCCTCAAATGAGATTCAAAATTCTGTGAAGATTGAGGTAAAATAAAAGCATTATTTGCTAGCCATTGAAAGTTTAAAGAACACCATAAGCAAGGATATAAAGATAAAGAAGAACTAAGAAGGGAACAATGAGAAGCTTATTTGACTTCAGTAGAAAAAGAAAAAAGTTTTATGGTAAAATAAGATTATCAAAGACCCTGAGTGTCAGGCTAAGCTTTTTAAACCCGATTTGGGAACTGCTGTATACTTCGAAGCAAGGAAGAAGTTAACGTTTTAGAAGATTCCATAATAGATGGAAGAGAGAAAGGAAGGATAGGATAGAGTAGGCAACAAGTCCAAACAGGAGCTTGTAATACAAGAGTGTGGCGATATGGTCTGAACTGGAGTTGTAATGTTAGAAAAGAGACAAAACAGTCAATCTGAAAATGACTGAAAGAATCTGGAGACTGATTAAGACAAGGAAGGAATTAAAGAACCTCATATGTGAATGAGCAAGACAACAATAGTACTGTTAAACAAAATCAGGAGACCGAAAAGAATCAATTAGGAAAGGAAAAAGCATGAATACTATTTTGTACCTATCTACTGGGTCTAAATTTACACCTTCTGAATAGGCTTCATTAATTAAGTCAAAAGCAGAGATAATCATCGGTGCAAAGGGACAGCCAGTGAAGGTGATTAAGACCCAAGATAGTGTCTAGGAGAAAGAGGCAGCGGAGGAAAATGAAGTGGCCAGAGAGGCAGATGAACAAGAAAGGCACACAACCACAACCTGTAAGAGAAAGTCTTTCAAAAGAAAGGAGAAGTTTTTGAAAATAAGGAGCAGAAAAAATTAGGGAATCACAAAAGTTAGGAAATCACAAAATGTTAGGGTTAGAAAGGAACTTCGGAGATACTCTCATTCAACCTCCATGTACCACCTACATCTCTCACAGACGGAGCGTCTCCTTGACTGTTACCTACACCGTCATACTCCTTCCCATCTTTGTGCTGTGCCTTTCACTTAACCAGAAGGCAACAGCAAAAGGAACTGGAAAGTCACTAGGAAAAAAATCCATAAAGAACCAAAGGTGAGAAAAGAGGTTTAGAAGTATAGAAATGGCATTGTTTTGCTTTCTTTCCATTGTTAAGTACATTAAAGATCATCTGGAAAGTATGGATGTAAAAGAAGAAGACAAAAACTATCTCTAATTCTCCTGTTGTAGCACAATCACTATATTTGTATTTTGGCAGTGTTTCCTAAGTCTTATCCCTGGACGTATGTGTGTATGTGTCATTTATATGTATATCGTGATATGCTTACACACGATATAAAATTTTGTATCCTGTTTGTTCACGGACATCATGACAAACATTTTCCATGCCAGTACATGGTATTCAAAAATACCATTTCCAGCAACTGTACAATCTCATCAAATAGATCTAACATACATAATTAATCATTCCTGGATTATATGACATTTAGATTTAGTTCTCATTTTCCTATTATACATAAAAATGGAAACATCTTTACCCTCAGAGTTTTTTCCACATTTGGGGTTATTCCTGAGGATAGATACCCAGAAGTGAAATACCAGGTTGAAGGGTATAAACGTTTTTAAGCTCCTGATAAAAATATTCTCTGAAGATAGTTCGTTTTCATTCACCAAGACTTGCCTGACCTGAGTGTATACCCATGAAGAAAGAACAAGCAAATAGCTTGTGGGACCCTACAGTTTCTATTTTATGCTCCTTGTTTCCACACTGGTAACAGTGACAAGGGTTTGAGTTAAGAATAGGACTAACGATGGCTGAAATTAATGCCCAAGCCAGAGGCTAGCCCTAGACACATTGTACCCCAAACATCATTTCGTAATGTGGTTCATCTTTGGGGTTCCTTACAAGACAACTTCTAGATCACTATTTACTTTGGTGCATCCATTCTCCAACAAAAAGCTCCAATCTAATCCTGGAAATAAGAGATAAAAATGACAAGTGAGGAAAAGGAAGAAAGCAATGCTACCTGTGAGCCAATAAAAGTACAATCTGGGAGGCCTCAACTATAGGATAGGGTATGACAAGCATGTGATGACTTGTCTTTTAGGTTCTTTTGATTCCAAGTTGTTCCATCTTCAGAAGCTTCCATAACTGGAAAAATGAATAAATACTTACAGGATGGAGCTTTTGGACTTTCTTGTGGTTTGGTACAAAATCCATTTATTCTCTTCAAATCAGAGTTTCTGGTAATTCTTAGAGATGAGGAAGCATCTCTTTCATATAACCTAAAACAGCTTCCTAGAAAAGATAAGAAAATGTTTCAGAGAAAGAAAATCTAATATTGTCTCAAAATGAGAAATGCCTACAAAGAATATATTTCATTTATAAAAATTAACTCATTTAAAAACTGAATATACTACTCTGTAAGATACATATATTTTTAAAAAAAATTTATAATGTTTATTTATTTCTGAGAGAGAGAGGGAGAGACAGAGTGTGAGTGGGGGAGGGGCAGAGAGAGAGGGAGGCACAGAATCCAAAGCAGGCTCCAGGCTCTGAGCTGTCAGCACAGAGCCTGACGCGCGGCTTGAACTCACAAACCGTGAAATCATGACCTGAGCCGGAATCGGATGCTTAACTGACTGAGCCACCCAGGCTGCCCCCAGTTAGATACATACATTTAAAGTGTGATACTTGGTGCTGTTTTAAAATATACATATTTTGCTCATTAGGAAATTAGCAATTTGTAATATAAACATTTTATCAGCTGTAAGTTTTATAAAAGTACGTCTCACATGTATCTTGTCATAACAATGCTCCTAGTGGAAATACTACATAGTATAGCACTGAGCTGTTTAGATAAAGATTAGAACCTCCCACAAGTGATAAACCAAGATGCCAAGTTGCCAATACTACTCTGGTAAACTCTGGGTAGGGGAGCTGCAATGGCCAGCAAGGGGCTTTAGAAAGCCTTGTTTTGCCCAAACTGTAATTCTCCAACTGGAAATCAACTTCAGGTATAGTCATTAATTCTGTAAAATTTTAAACTATATATTAAAAATTGTATTAAGCTATATTACATATATATAGTTAATTTTAAACATCTAAATTCTAAGCACACATAGAGATCAGTACTATAAATCCCCACGTACTCACCACCCAGTGTCAACAATTACCAACACATGGCCAATACAGTTTCATCTGAACACCCTCCCTACTCCCTACTGAATTATTTTAAAGCAAATCCTAAACATCCTATTAGTTCATCTATGAATACTTCCGTATGCACCTCACAACGGCAACTTTTCAAAATCATTATCCATAATACCATTAGCTTAACTAAAAAACATTTCCTTGATATTAGCATATTATGATCGAGTATTATATTTCCTCAATGGGCTCACCATTTTTTAATAGATAGTTTATTCTAAATAGGTGCACATTGAATATGGCTGTTGTGTCCTATATAGGTCTCCCCTTTCCTTATCATTTGTCGAAGAAACTACATCATTAACTCTGTAGAATTTCCCTCATTTCAGATTTTGCTGATTGTATCCCCATGGTGTTGTTTAACATATTCTTCTAATTCTTTTTTGTTTTTCTTGTAAACAGATTTTTGAGGCTTCATCAGATTTAGAATTTTTAGGAAGAATATGCCATAGGTGGTACTATGTATGTTCTTCCCACTTTATCATATCAAGAGGCATACATCAATTTTATTTTGTAAGATTAACCAGTAGATGCTATCAGTCTGACTCATCTCTTATAAAGTTCTCCATCAACCTTTCATTTAATGTTTTTAGCCGACATTGATGATTGTTACCTAGATCTACTGTTTGATTATAGAATGTAAAATGGTAGTATTCTACACGAACTATTGGATTATCCTAAGGTAAAAGTCCATAGGAAATGTGGAATAAATGCTTAATTCTTTCCATTTGCCAGTTTCAAACTGATGAATTGTTTTCCTTTCAGCCTTGACAGGTGACCTTTTGCTTAAAAATAACACAAGGAACTCTTGCATTTTAACATATTATGTACTCCAGCCCATTTCAGTCATTTTTCTTTTTGATGCTCAGATATTCCCATTTTTAGTCACTAGGGACCCTTCCAAGTTGGCTCCTGAGTACTTTCAACATGTGCTCAGTGATCACTGATAGCTTCCCCACTCTCCGACATGATGTTCCAGACTTGTTTTGAATGCTTCCTGTCCCTGATTTAGAATCAGACATTCCTTCGGGGTGTTCTGGTTCCTTTAAAGAGGAAGCATTACTGGGTTTGTCATTGTTTCCGTGCCTTCTCAGTTAACAAAACTAGGAAATACATTCATTCCTAAAACAAATGTATGATTAAGAATTTAGTTTTGGTTAGCCATTTTCACCTTTAGCCTTAGCATGAAAATTTTTAAATCAATCATAATTAATCAGCATTCAAAGCAGAGAAAGCCAAAAATAGTTTTGATGGGTGAGAGGGAGTGATTCTGAATATGAGGGTCATCATACAAGAAAGACCCCTAGAGTCCTAGAACATGGAAAAAGGAGAGCACTATGAAGTACAATGGAACGAAAAAGAAAGCTGGAAAGACACCAGTGATAAATTTATTAGTGTCCTGGCACGTGATGCTCAGGGTTACAAAAAAAGTAATGCCCAAAACTGTCTTTAATATAACCAGAATGTTCCCTCACAGCTTTGTAGATAAAAGCTCACAGGAAAATTCAAGTAGTTTTTAAAATCTATTTGTTAGGGGGTGCCTGGGTGGCTCAGTCAGTAAAGCGTCCAACTTCGGCTCAGGTCATGATCTCATGGTTTGTGGGTTCGAGCCCCACATCAGGCTCTGTGCTGACAGCCAGCTCAGAGCCTGCAACCTGTTTCAGATTCTGTATCTCCCTCTCTCTCTGATCCTCCCCTGTTCATGCTGTCTCTTTCTCTCTCTCAGAAATAAAAAAAAAACATTTTAAAAAATTAAAAAAAAATCTATTTGTTAGTAGACAAACAGTCTGTATCTCTGCAGTTCCAAACTCCTACTTGGATGTCTTTGTAGCTTCAGAGTTGGAGTTATTAAGGTGAGGCAAGAGAGGGAACAGGAATAAAATATGGTTACAGGTGGACTTCCCAAAGCTGTTGAGAAACATGATTTCTTTACTTTTTTTCTCTTGCTGTTAAAAACTTTAAAAAGTTTATTTATTATTATTTTAATAATCTTTAAATTTTTCTTAATGTTTATTTTTGAGAGAGAGCGCACAAAAATTGAGGAGAGGCAGAGAGAGAGACACACACACAGAATCCAAAGCAGGTTCCAGGCTCTGAACTGTCAGCACAGAGCCCGACACGTGGCTTGAATCCACAATCTACAAGATCATGACCTGGGCCAAAGTTGGATGCTTAACTGACTGAGCCATCCAGGCGCCCCTATTTATTTATTTTTGAGAAAGAGAGAAAGAGAAAGCAAACTAGGGAAAGGCAGAGAGAGATTGAGAGAGAGAGAGAGAGAGAGAGAGAGAGAGAATCTCAAGCAGATTACACACTGTCAGCGCAGAGCCTGACACGGGGCTCAGACTCACAAACCATGAGATCATGACCTGACCTGAGATCAAGAAATGGTTAAGCATCCAACTCTTGGTACGGCTCAAGTCATAATCTCACGATTTGTGATAATGAGCCCTGGTTTGTGACATTGAGCCCTGTGTCGTCAGGCTTCTCACTTACAGCATGGAGCCTGCTTGAGATTCTCTCCCTCTCAAAATAAACAAACATTAAAAATAATAAATGTAAGAATTTAGAAGATATTACTATAGACTTAAATGGGCATATGTTTATATTTGTGTAAAGATTTTTAAAATAACACTTGACATATAACACCATTATAAAATTAATCCTTTTAAAGTGTACAGTATCATGGTTTTTAGCTTATTCACAAAGTTGTGTACTGATCACTACCACCTAATTGCAGAAGATTTTCATCATCCTGAAAGAAACACCAGATCCATTAAGTCACTTTCTGTTTCTTCCTCCCTCCAACCCTAGGAAACCACTAATCAACTTTCTGTCTCTATGGATTTGCATATTCTGGAAATATGGAATATGTTGGATGTTTTATATAAATAGGATCATATACTATGTGGCCTTTTATGACTGGCTTCTTTCACTCAGCATGTTTTCAAGGTTCATCCATGTTGTAGTATTTATCAGTACCTTATTTTTTATGAAGCAGGCTCCAGGCTCTGAGCTAGCTGTCAGCATAGAGCCTGATGTGGGGCTGGAACCCATGAACTGCGAGATCATGACCTGAGCCGAAGTCGGATGCTTATTAACTGACTGAGCCACCCAGGCACCCTTATCTTATTGTGATTTTGATTTGTATTTCTCTACTGAGTAATGACGATGAGAATCTCTTTACTTGGTTGTTGACTAGTTGTATATGTTCTTGGGGAAATGTTTATTCAGCTCCTTTGCTCATTTCTTAACTGGGTTGGAGTTTTATAATTGAGTTGTACTGTCTAATGCAGGACTTGCAAATATTTTCCTCCATTTTGTCTTTTCACCACCTTGATGATATCCTTTAAATACAGAAGTTTCAAATTTTGATGAAGTCCCGTTTATCCTTTTTTTCTTTTGTTGCTTGAGCTTTTGGTGTCATATACAAGGTCACAAAAGCTTATTCCTATGCTATAGTCTAAGAATGTTATCGTTTTAAGTTTTAACATTTAGGTCTGATGCATTTGGAGTTAATATAGCTATACTGTGTGGAAGGGATCCAACTCCTTTCTTTTGCAGGTGGATGTCCAATTTTTCCAGCATCATTGGTTGGAAAAAAGCATTCTTTCCCTTATTGAACTTTTTTTTGCACAATATAAAAAAATTTGAGCATAAATGTGAGGGTTTATTAGTAGACTCTCAATTCAATTATACTAATCTATATTTCCTTGTATTCTATGTTCTGTGTTAGCTTAGTGGCCACTTAATCACTGGCCAGACATCCTTCAGTGCCTTCCACCAAGAAGTCTGCCAGCCTTTGCCAAAAGGCTCTGTGTGCCTGTTGCAGCATGCTCTGGGTGGGGGAAGGAGAAGCTGTTCTCACTGAATAGGCTGAGTTGGGTGAAAAAAAGGCAGGCCCAGTGAATGGGTGTTTCCAGAGAAGTGACAGACAAGCCAACATAACAATTCTCAGGGGTTGGGGATTTTAGGGAGCTCCAAATCCATTCTGCTTTCTTCAGTGACTGCTGGAATTCCTGGTTTTCATTAGCTACTGTGATTGAGAGGCTCTTGGTTTTCAAGGCTACTGTGAAGCTGACAGGAGAAAGGAAATTGTTAAAACTATTATAAAGCTTGCTGTTCTTACCATGATTACATCATTTTTCTTGTATAAATGCTGCTCAGTTTATCACAAGCCTTTGGTTATTTTCTGGAGTTCTGAAAAAGTTGATTTTAAGAATTTTTGGCGGTGTTTTCATTGCTCTTATATAGGAGTGGATTTTCAGAGGTCCTCTTACATACCAGAAATTGAGACCTATGTTTATCTAAAGATTTGTGGTATTTGCTGTCTAATTTCTTTCATAAGGGGCTGCATTAATTTCATTTCTTTTTTTTTTTTATTTGAGAGCGAGCGAGGGAGCGAGGACACAAGTGGGGAAGGGTCAAAGAGAGGAAGACACAGCATCTGAAGCAGGCTCCAGGCTCCAAGACGTCAGCACAGAGCCTGACTCGGGGCTCAAACCCACAAACCATTAGATCACGATCTGAGCTGAAGTCCGGCACTTAACCGACTGAGCCACGCAGGGGCCCCTTTATTTCATTTTCTAAGTCTGTAATCCCAGAAGGCCTTGCCCAGATCTGGGTAACCAGCCCAGCAGTGCCACCTAGTGGCAGTAAGTGTGCACCATAAGGGAAGTAGATAAATTACAGTATAATTGAGCTCTACATCTTTCCCATTTTAAATATGGATAATGTAGTATTTACTGCAAATGGAAAAACAAATGTGACAGCACTTGGCAAGATGCTTGAAACATAGCAGGCACTCTAAATTTTAAGTGTGTTTTTTGAAACATTACTCTAAACAGTATTTTTCACAACATTACCACAACACTGTTCCTTAAAAAAAATTTTTTTTTAATGTTTTATTTTTGAGAAAGAGAGAGATACAGCATGAGCAGGGGAGGGTCAGGGAGAGAGGGAGACACAGAATCTGAAGACAGGCTCCAGGCTCTGAGCTAGCTGTCAGCACAGAGACCGACAGAGGGCTCGAACCCACGAACTGTGAGATCATGACCTGAGCTGAAGTCGGACGCGTAACCGACTGAGCCACTCAGGCGGCCCTCCACAACACTTTACAATTTTACTCCTAAAGTGGTCAGAATTTCTGACCCAGGTAACTTTATGCATGAAGACATTCTATAAGACTTTTCAACAGTTTTTCACAGCTCTCAGGATTAAAACAAAATTATGTAATGCTGTGATTCTCCAACTTAAAAGTGCACCAGAACCACCTGAATGGCTTGTTTGAACACAAAGCACTGAGGGACACGTACCTCATTTCCAAATCAATAGCTCTGAGGTGGAGGTGGGGAATCTGCATTTATAACAAGTTCTTAGGTGAAGCTGCTACCGCTGATATGAAACTACACTTTCAGGACCACTGTGTTTGGGTTTTTTTGTTTGTTTGTTTAAAAAAAAAACTGTGGTAAAATGTAAATAACAAAAATTTACCATTTTTACGTGTACAGTTCTGTGGCATTAAGTACGTCTATACCATTGTGTCACCATCACCAACATCTATCTCCAGGACTTTTTCATCTTCCCCAGAAAACCTCTTGTTTAACGTGACTACAAGACCCCATCTCACAGCCTCCTGCCGCATTCCCTCTGGTCGGCGCGGAGACAGAGAGGCACAAGTATACTGGAAGTGAGCTACAAGGTCCATAGGAGACAGATTGTTTCCTTAGGGATTGCTCTTCCCCATCCCTCTTACTGAGAACAGAGACAGTTTAGCAGGATTGAAGACAACGTGACTCTCAGCTCAGTTTGGCTAATAACGATACGGCAAAAAATGCTAACAGGTACACCTACTTACTACCGGTCACATAAATGCACGTTTGGAGATATTCATTGAACAAATAAGTGAGTACCTACTATGTATCAGGCATTGTTCTAGATAACATATAAAAGAGATTTTTTTTAAAAAATCTATGCTAATAAAACCTATATTCTACTGGAGGGAAAGTACGTACACATACACACTGAAATGACGAGAGAGAGAAAAATGAACATTGGGGACACTGGGGACATGACATAAAGTGAAGCGTTTATGTACCTGGAATGGGGTGTGTGAGATTTTAGGTAGACTACTAAGGTAGGTTCACTGTGAGAATGCCACTTTGAAGGAAGGAAGGGAACTAGCTATGTAGATATCTGGCGGCAGGATATTCCAAACAGAATCCATGGTAAGAGCAAAGGCCCTACCGTGGTCCTAAGGACCACAAAGAGGAGGCCAAAGAGGAGGTGGCTGGAATGGAATAAGGGGAGTAAGAGTTGAGGTGACAGAAGTATTTGGGGTGAAGGTGAAAAATAGGTACCTGAAGGCATGAGAGGTTTACCTAGATCAGAAAATATCTCCCAGCTTTTTCTTACTACAACTTCATACTGGATGCCAACTGTTGGAGGCCAGCTCCGGCAGGTCTAGGGGTCCCTGAAGGATGGACGGTGTTGGCGAGAGGGAGAGTGAGAGAGCCCCGAGATCCTTTCTGATCACCAGGCAGGCATCTCCGTCCTGTTGGTTTTGGTGTCTTTATTTGAAGGTTCAGCAACAACATAAAGTCAGAGAAAGGAATTTCTTACAATGGGAGGCCTTTTGTGATAACAATAGAATTATTCCGACCAAGGAAATAACAGAATGTTTAGTGAAAAATAGGATAACATATAGGTCAAATTGTATATAGATAAGTTAGGAGTATTTTGTCTGGCTCTCAAGAGGATGAATGTTTCTGAATTGGTTTGTTTGTGGAGACTATCACCGGGGCCCTGAATGGGTCAGCCTTTTGTCCCTGGGTTATGTTTTAGCTACTCTTATCTATCCTCATCCCAGCTGCCAGTGTAAGGGAGGGTGTTTGTGGAAAGTAGGCCTTGGGGAAGGGACTGTTATGTTTCACCAATTAGCAAAGATATATGTGGTAACTATGTTTTGCTCTTAGCCCCCAAATAGGCCCTTGGTCTCAGGGCCAGGCTCAATTGTAATTCTTGTGTTCTTAACCCCCTAAGTCTTGGATCTGCAAGGCCCATAGGAAGAGCCTTTTGACAATCGCCCACAGAGCTTTCATCTAAAATCTCTTTTGTAAAGGCAGGAATATGCTTTTCCTTATGAGGTATCTGTATTCAGAATATGGGTCTGATATGGAATATTGTGAGGCCTGGTCAATACCAGTAGGCTTATATCCAACATGAGCCAATAGTAGCAGAAGGAGGTACCAGTTTTCATTTCTCATGGCAGGAGCTGCAAACACTGCCATTTCCTTGCTGTGACTGCCATCCAGAGAGGCCGGTGCGGCTCCCAGCAGCCAATAATTTTTACCTCTCTAAAGTATAAATGCTGATCAAAACATACGCAAATATGATATTTCACATATTAGAAATAACAAATGTAAAAAAATTTTTAACTGAAATCACTAAAGAAAATTATGAAATACTTAATGTGATTTGTTATTTTGCAATTACAAAAAAAAGCCTAAAAAAGCTTTAGTATCATTAAGATGTCCTTTCTTCTTTTTCTGTCTCAAAGAGATAAAATAGATTGCCCTACAGACAACCAAGCCAGAAATTTTCCATCCTCTGGTGAATCACAATTAAAAACATACAAACCAAAAGAAAAACAGTCCTTTAACCCTCTGGCTGCACTTGCAGCCCGCCCCTGGCTGACCGTTTCTGCATCCCCGGGGCCCTAGCAGGAAGTCTAGCCGAATTCGCACTGCGGCCTCTGAGGATGTGACTGATGAATGGCTGGTTAACCTAGGGTAGATGTTCTCAAACTTTAGTATGCATCAGAAGCACCCAGGGGACTTGTAACAGATTACCAGACCCCAGTTTCAGAGTTTTTGATTCAGTGAGTATGGGCAGAGCAGAGCCTACGAATTCCCATCTCTACAGCTTCCCCAGTGATGCTGCTACTGCTATTCTGGGGGCTCACAATTTGAGTACCTCAGAGGTTTTACCAGTAGCTGGAAGCTACAGTGGGTCAGCTGGGATGAGGCAGGTTCAAGTACTGGCTTTTGCCTTGTTGTCCCCTCCTTTCCATAAAACGCCTTTCCAACCTCATGATGGACAGTGCAGAGAGGTAGGGATGACTTTTTTCCCAGAGTCTTTCAAGACACTCCTGGAGAGACTCATCAGTGATATGACCTTAGACAGGAAGGTTCAATGAGTGCTGGGAGAGAAAGAGGCTTTTAGAAGATTATTTAATTTAGTGTTTTATAACCTGTATGAAGTGTGTTGCAAGTATGTTGCAAACTATGAAATCTGCTAATGATCTGCTTAAAAATAAAATCATGGCATTTGTCAAAACCCATAAACTTACACATCACAAATAGCTTTTAATATGTGCAAGATTTAAAATATCAACCAGGATGTTAGGAGAATCCAAGGATGGAATGTAGACTGTGACTAATATGTCAAACTGTATTAGAAATGTCTGACATGACCTAACCTCACAACCTTCAAGGTGGGGGGCGGGGGGGAGGGAGCAAAGAAGCTGACCTAAGTAACTTTGGAAAACACTGTTGTGGCTGGAAACTGTACCAAAGATAAAAAGAACTATACATAAACACTGTACACTAGTTGGCAAATTTGTTTCTTATAGGAGCATGGGTTAACAGTCCTGAAACTACAAGTATACTAGGATTAAACAAATATGTAAATAAATAGTAGATAATGGGGGGTCCTGGGTGGCTCAGGAGGTGGTTAAGCATCTGATTTGATTTCAGCTTAGGTCATGATCTCACTGTTCTTGAGTTTGAGCCCCGCATTAGGCTCTGTGCTGACAACATGGAGCCTGCTTGGGATTCTCTCTCTCCTTCTCTCTCCCCCTCCCCCCTTACAATAAATAAACTTTATAAATAAGTAAATGGTACATAATGAGAGTCCAGAGAAAGAAGTTCCAAAAGCAAGGGTAGAAAGCTAGAATGAATGTGGTGCTGGATCAGTCAGAGAATTCAGTATGAACTCCTACAAGTTTACATAGGTATTTTTTAAAGTATATATTTATTTATATGTCACATACATCTTTATGTATATAGAGAGATGACAGACAAAAGATATAAACACAGAGGCACCTAGGTAGCTCAGTTGGCTGAACATACAGCTCTTGATTCCAGCTGATGTCATGATCTCACAGGATCGAGCCCCATGTTGGGCTCTGCACTGACAGTATGGATTCTGCTTGGGATTCTCTCTCTCCTTCTCTTTCTGCCCCTCCCCAACTCAAGCATGCACATTCTCTCAAAATAAACAAACATTTTTTAAAAAGATACAGACATTGGGGCACCTGGTGGCTCAGTCGGTTAAGCGTCCGACTTTGGCTCAGGTTGTGACCTTGTAATTCATGGGTTCAAGCTCTGTGTCAGGCTCTATGCTGACAGCTCAAGGCCTGGAGCCTGCTTTGGATTCTATGTCTCCCTCTCTCTCTACCCCTTTCCCACTCATGCTCTCTCTCTCAAAAATAAATAAACATAAAAAATTTTTAAAAATAAAGATACAGACACAATCCTAACTGTGTGTGTATACAACATTGGTTAGTATACATACATGTATTTCCTAGCTCTACCCAATAGGAGGGCATGGAATCAGTGATAGGAGCAAGCACACTCAATGCCCAGATCTGGATTTTTAAGTATCATTAGTCAAAGAAACTAGGGCTCCTTGGAGAAGAATGGCTGACTCTAGGCTGAAACAGAGAAACAAGTCTGGAATATCCTGCAGTGCAGGAAAATAAGGAAGTATTCAAAAAACACAAGATGTTTTTTGGAAGGGGTTGTAAAGGGACACAGGAGCTGATCTGACAGAGCCTAACCTGGAATAATTTGAACAAAACAATGTAGTAATAGATTATGACTTGAGATATAAAATATATGAATCCATACTGATATAAATAATAACTGAATAAATGAGGGAGAAGGGACAAATCTTCCTTACAGAAAAATCCCAGATACATGGAGATATTCTTCCCTCTGGGATTCCTTTCCCCTTGTGGGAAAGTATGAGTTGAACTGAGTTAGGGACTTATTTCCAAAGAACAGAGAATGGGAAGGGAAAAACAGTAACTTTACAAGGAGGAAACAAACTGCTCAAGGTTAAAATCATAAGTCACGTGGATATCGTCTAATATGGTTTAATAAAAAGGACACTTGACCTCTGTGCTACTTATTCTTTTCTCAAACCTACTCTCATCCTAAGTAAGCATCAAACAAACCCAAATTGAGACATTTTCTACAAAATATCTGACCAGTATTCTTTAAAACTATCAAGATCATGAAAACCAAAGAATGTGAAACTGTCACAGTCCAGAAGAGACTAAGGAGACATTGACAACTAAATGTGCTGGGTCATCCTGGAACAGAAAATGGGACATCAGTAGAGTAGCTGGTGAGACCTGAATAAAGTCTGTCCTTTAGTTAATAGTAATACATCAATGCTAATTTCTTAGTTCTGTCAAATGTACTATAGTTATGTAAGATGTCAAAATTAGGGGCAGGGGTGCCTGGGTGGCTTAGTCGGTTAAGCGTCCGGCTTCAGCTCAGGTCATGATCTCGCGATTCATGGGTTCTAGCCCTGCGTCGGGCTCTGTGGTGACAGCTAACTCACAGCCTGGAGCCTGTTTCAGATTCTGTGTCTCCCTCTCTCTCTGACCCTCTCCTGCTCACGCTGTCTCTCACTCTCAGAAATAAATAAAACATTAAAATAAATAAATAAATAAAATTAGGGGCAACTGGGTGAGAGGTATACAGAATTCCTGTACTATCTCTGCAACTTTTCTGTAAATTAAAATTATTCCAAAATAAAAATACCTTTTAAAACATGGGTACTTGGGTATTAATTATATCTCATTTTTACTCTACACAGGTTTTATGACTATTTTATATATACTTGATATTTAATATTTTTTTAAATGTTTTATTTATTTCTAGGAGAGAGAGAGAGAGAGAGAGACAGCGTGAGCAGGGGAGGGTCAGAGAGAGAGGGAGTCACAGACTGAAACAGGCTCCAGGCTCTGAGCTGGCAGTCAGCACAGAGCCCGACACGGGGCCCGAACCCATGAACCGCGAGATCATGACCTAAGCAAAAGTTGGACGTTCAACCAACTAAGCCACCCAGGCGCCCCTAGATATTTAATATTTTTAAAGTTAGCGAGAATTTGATGTTATATCTATAAAAATGTCATTCTCACTCACTTGAACTCCAATATACTTTTGAAATGGGATAGAGAAAGAAAGGAATGCAGTAGGAAATGTGCCCCATTTCAGGGTAGACTTAAAATGTGTAGACGAAGGTCATGTGACTAATGTACACTGATGGAAATGAGAAAATTACACGTTAGTATATATCTTGTCACACCTTGCTATTTTCAAGACTGGTTGACATCTCCTGGGAACTTGTTAGAATAAATGCAAATTCTCAGCTCCCACCCAGACCTACAGAATCTAAGTCTGGATATTTTTTTTTTTTTTTGAGAGACAGACAGAGAGAGCGAGAGAGCGAGAGAGAGCGCGCAAGCAGGGTAGAGGAGCAGAGACAGAAAGAGAGAGAGAATCCCAAATCCCAAGCAGGTTCCACACTCAGCGCAGAGCCTGACATGGGGCTTGATCCCACCACCCTAGGATCATGACCTGATCCAAAATCAAGAGTCAGATGCTTAACCGTCTGAACCATCCAGGTACCCTTGGGATTCTGCATTTTTAATGAGATATCCAAGTGATTCATATGAACATTAAATTTCAAGAAGCAAATAGATACCCACATTCATTCAACAGCTGATGAGCACTTACTATGTGCCTAACACATGGAAATGAATACCACATATTCTAAAGTCTAAAACAGTACTATTTACTCAGCAGCAGCTGGGAGCTTCATAGAAGTACAAATTCTCAGACCCCAGCCCAAACCTTCAGAGTCTCCCGGAGTATGGCCTAGAAAAAATATTTTAATAAGCTAAGTCATGCTTATGCATACTGAAGTTTAAGAAGCTGTGCTCTAGAAAAGTGAATTTCAAATTTTGCATACAACAATCACCAGAGTAGCTTTTAAAAAAAATGCAGAGCCATCCAATTAAATCCCAGTGTCTGGGAGCAGAACTCTGGCATCAATATTTTTTTAAATTCTCTAAGTGATTATAAAGTGCTGCCACATTTGAGAATCGCTGCTTTTTAACACAATCAGCTAGAGTCCTTGTTGAGCACAGGTTACATTGATGACCAGGGCACCTCCAGAGCTTAATACCTGTCTCTGGCAGGGTCCAAAATCCCTCTTTTCAACAACTAATTTGCTTAAAAGAAGTTCTGCTTTATTTCTGACTTCAGCACATCAGTAATATGTTACTCACTACACAGCTGTATGCCCAACTTTCAGATTTTACAAGAGTATGCAGGCTCATACACTCTTCACCTGGTGACCTGCAGTGTGAATTGTTCTTCAGCTGCTTTACCTCCTCTTCCCCTTTGGAAAAGGCTGTATTTCACATCCCTCCTCCATCCTCCACAGCAGACGGCTAGTCCTACAGAGTAAAAGGCCACTGTCTGATGATCTAACAAGGAATGACCAGAGCTCGAAGAGCTGATTCTACCACACTGCGATGTGACCATTTGCCCATCTTCTTCTCTTTTCCTAATGCTCTAGAAGGCCAGGAGCTTCCAGGACCCTGGTCTGGAGAAGCAACTTGTTTCTGGGGCAACAATGTTCCTTTTCATGGCCTATGGAAAGATTTTTTTTTTAAAGGAGATAGAAGCTTATTGAGTACATTGCAAGGGAGTGGCAGGCGGGACAGCAGAGGAAAGGCTGTCTGCCCATGGAAAGATACTTTAATCTCAATACTTGGGCAGTTATTCTGTTAGCCCACAAATGTCTCTTTAATCCTTCTAGAATTCAGATAGGATATTGCTAGTCCTAAAATGTTTGCTGTGACAGGAAAGGGGAAGTCTGAGAAAGGAACATTCAAAGTTTATTTTGAGAATCAGATCAATTTTAAGTCTCAAGAGGACAAAGCCAAATGTGTGCTTATGCTGATAATTGCAAAGCTCATAAACATACACCCTTTAATCAACACTATATAGTTATGATGAAATTTTATGTCAAATGTTTGTAGCTGTTCAGTAGACCTAGAAGGAAGAATGACTAAGTTAGGATAATTATCTCACTTAGAGAAGCTAGAGATCTTATTTCTACTCTAATCTCATGTAATTTAAAGAACCACTGATTTAGTTTCCACCTTAGAAGCAAAGCTGGCCTAATGGCTGGTCGCAACAAAACAAATGAATAAACCAGAGATACTAACCTACTCTGAGTTTTTTCAATGATTAGGCTTGATATCTCCTGTCTGCAATTATTCTGAAAAGGATGGATATTTTTTGCCTCCAAACTCTGATTTGCCCAGCTCTTGTATGTGACATAGACTTCCGAATTTCTCTGCCAGGCTCCCATCCCTCACAAACCTACCTGCCTTCTTAATGAGGTCCATGATGATGTTTTAGGGCTTAGAATTTAATCTGGCTCTGGTGACTGTGCCTATCCATGCTCCCCAACGGTGAAAGTCCTTTTTGTTTGCCAAATGCCCAAAAGGATTTGGAAAACAGGGAACAGCTGTGAGCAGGAAAACAACAACAATGGTGATTTTATACAGTAATCTGAGTGCAGAATGCAAGACGGACCAGGGGTGAGGAAAACGTAGAGGTAAAGGAAGCAGGAGCAGGAAGGCATAAATATCGGACCCTTTTTAAATGGTGTCACCTTTTAGGTGGTGTCACAACACTGTAGTTCAAGTGGGTTGTGTAAAAGAAATAAGACAGCTACAGGTACTAATGGAGAGTACCTAAGAGATGTGAAAAGTACTAGGGAGGAAAAATGGCAACAGAAATCGACATTATGAATTTTGGTGGTCTGGCTAGAATCCTAATCAGTATTTGTAACACTGCTTCTATGGGAAAAAAAATTTTAGAGTTCAAAAAATAGATTTATAAATAAGCCTTTGGAACCTGGCCAGTTTTTTGTTTGTTTGTTTTTTGTTTTCTTGTTTTGGAACCTGGCCAATTTTTAAGTAGGGAGGAAACTATGGGCAAAAAAATCTTGCAATTCTATGTATCTGGTGGCCAAACTTTAGTGAGATGGGGCCATTCCTTGGTATTTCTTTCCCCCTTCCATCAACATTCTAGCCCATTTCCAATAGTGGCTATTGAAACTCTCTTGGCCTTAGCTGTTGATCTAAATCCACTCTGTGACAGAAACAGATTCCCTACTTGTCCATCTGTTTTCTCATCCTTCCCTGCAGGCCTATAAGAACACTAGGTTTTCCTTCACTCTGAACTAGTGAAGCATTCCATCTGTTATCCCTCTTACTGAGAGATACTGTGCCAAACTTATCTCACCACCTCTAGATTCTTCCCTCTGTCCTTTTCCTTCCAAATGTCTCCCTGCTTTAAAAGAAATAAACTTTAAATTAGAAAAGTAACATTTCCTCATTGTAGAATGTTTGGAAGCTTAAAAAGAAGTATGAAGAAAAAATAAAAACACCTATAATCACATCTTCCAGGGATAACAACTTGGCATATTTCTTTCCAGATATTTTCTTATGCTGATACATAACATACACATTTTTCATAATCAAATACTATATCTTGCTTATCGCAAAATGTTTTTCAAGAAATTAATTAAAAAATACTTTTGGTGGCTATATAACATCCAACACATGGAATATAACCCAAATTTAATCACTCCCTTGGCTGGATTTGTTTCCCAATTTCACTATTACAAAAATGAGCAGTTTTCTACACAAATCTTTGATGACACTTTTGTTTTCTTATATAGAATCCTGGCAGTGCAGGGTTAGAGAATACGAACCCTTTTAAGACTAGAACAATTGCTTTCCAGAAAGGCAGAACTGATTTACCTTTCTACCGGGAGCTGACGAGAACTCTGGTCTCATTATACCACAGTGGCACTGAGGGTACACTATCTTAGATAAAACAATCACTTGTTCTGAACAGTCCCTATAAATAAAAAACTAATCTCCTTCCTTTCATAGTTCAAATGACTGAATAAGTGGCATGTATTTAACTTAAAATCTTGGCCTCACCACCTACATATTTTACTGTTTCTTCCCCCACTCGTTTCACTAAAATTGCTCTAACATTAGTGATCTCCCTCTAGTCCCATGAATGTTTTTTAGAATCTCACCATTAGCTCATCTGATTCTACTCTTCCCATCTTTCTAGCCATTTCACTCAACTGATCTCACCCTTCTACAAGACCTCTGACCCTCCTTACATTATACAGTTATATTCTCTCCCTTCATCTTGACCTCTATGGTATACCTTCTTTAATGTCCTCTTTGCCATTTCCATTACTTACACTGTATGTCAGGCCTCCAAGATTCAGTCTTTGCCTCTCTCCTGCATTTGTCTGTTTCAGGAAGGACTCCCTCCTTTGTCCCCTAGTCTCTGACTGGGAGATCCCACATTTACCTATAACTCAATGTCACCTACCACTCAATAATGCAGGACCCTCTATGCCACAGCAGTATCCCTTCTTAACTTTCTTATTTCTGACAATGGGGCAACACTCCTACAGTCCTCCACACTCAAAAACTTCAGTTTTGGGGTGCCTTGGTGGCTCAGACGATTGAGCAAATGACTTCAGCTCAGGCCATGATCTCACCATTTGTGAGTTCGAGCCCTGCATCGGGCTTGCTGCTATTAGCATGGAGGCTGCTTGGGATTTTCTGTCCCCCCTTTTCTCAAACAAACATTAAAAAAATTATTTTAAAAAACCCCCACAAAACTTCAGTCTTCCTTAAATTATCCTGCCTCACAGAGCCACACTAATTTCTTCAAAACACTTCCTATATATATATATTTTATATCTTATATATTTATATATATTTATCATTTCCATCATCACCTCATAGATTTCTATAATATCTTCACAGGTAGGAGCTATTCATGTATGCAGCAGCCATGTTACTTTTCCAAAAATGTTTGAAAATTTCTGCATAAAGGCTTCCTTTTTGCCCAAATGGATATAGTCCAAAACACTCAAGGGTCACACCTTCTCATTACCTCCTGACCGAAATCCAAAGTAATCCTCTCTCCTTATTACCTTTCTCTTCCCACATCCTCTCCAGACTCATTACTGCTCCTACCTTTGCTCTTGTCTGTCTCCCATGCCTTCGGTTTCAGTGGAGCCTTCAGTAGATAATCTTAACCTATACTTCTATTCCTTTCTTTTTTTAGATTTTTTTTAGTCTTTATTTATTTTTGAGAGAGAGTTAGAAAGAGAGAGAGAACACAAGCAGGAGAGGTAGACACAGAATCTGAAGCAGACTCTAGGCTCTGAGCTGTTAGCACAGAGCCTGATGCGGGGCTCGAACCCACGAACTGTGAGATCATGACCTGAGCTGAAGTCAGCCGCTCAACCGACTGAGCCACCCAGAGGCCCCTCTACTCCTTTCTTAAAGCCAGTGATATGCTGGGTCCTGGGGAAAATCCCTGATTTGTAGTGTTTGCCAATAACCCTCACCACAGATTTCAAGCTACCAATGAAACATGACTAATTGTGAAATTGGGAAGAGGTGTGTCCAAAGCCAATAGGAACTGGCTCCACGATACCATGGCAGCACTTAAAATCTGTTCTGCAATCTAGAACTTAATATATACTGTTCTGCATAAGCTTTCCAGATGTATTATACAGGTATATTGTTCACTGCAATAAACTGCAGCCCGACAAAGAGCGGAAGTCCACTTACTTTAGAGCTTTCACAGGGTACAGGGCACACAATGTGTGCTCAATAAAACCCTGTTGGCAGGCACCAGAGGGTGTGATAAGCAAAGCCAAAGAATACTAAAAATGGGCATGTATTCCTTTAGGATTGGTTAGCGAAAACAAACAAAAAGAACAATGAAGGAGCAGAATGTGGCAGAAATGAAATCAGAATAGGAGCCAGGAGATATTGGTTGTGTCCCAGTTTTGTATCTGTATGACTCTTCTGAGACCAACTCAATTCCCTTCTGAGGACTTAAGTTTCCTCATCTGTAAAATTAGGAGGCTACACTGCATGACCTCTAAGTTATCTCTTGATTCTAATGCTGCAGACTGTCAGTTAAAGTGACATGGAGGCTGTCCATGGTCCACTGTATTGGTGTAACAATGATAATAATAAAATCATTTTAAAATCTGTTGAAAAGTCAAAGAAGTTTAGGACAACAAAATATTTTGTCTACTAAGAGCTGGACACTGATAAACGCTGAGGATTTAGTAAAAACAATTTAGTCTTCGCCCTCATGAAATCTACAGGAGTATGGGTCAGTAGCCATTTAATTCCAAATCACTGTATCAGTGCCTTTTAACTTAAAGAGCACAGACTGCTCTAAGGAATGGACGCAAGACGGGGCACCTGAGTGGCTCANAACTGTGAGATCATGACCTGAGCTGAAGTCAGCCGCTCAACCGACTGAGCCACCCAGAGGCCCCTCTACTCCTTTCTTAAAGCCAGTGATATGCTGGGTCCTGGGGAAAATCCCTGATTTGTAGTGTTTGCCAATAACCCTCACCACAGATTTCAAGCTACCAATGAAACATGACTAATTGTGAAATTGGGAAGAGGTGTGTCCAAAGCCAATAGGAACTGGCTCCACGATACCATGGCAGCACTTAAAATCTGTTCTGCAATCTAGAACTTAATATATACTGTTCTGCATAAGCTTTCCAGATGTATTATACAGGTATATTGTTCACTGCAATAAACTGCAGCCCGACAAAGAGCGGAAGTCCACTTACTTTAGAGCTTTCACAGGGTACAGGGCACACAATGTGTGCTCAATAAAACCCTGTTGGCAGGCACCAGAGGGTGTGATAAGCAAAGCCAAAGAATACTAAAAATGGGCATGTATTCCTTTAGGATTGGTTAGCGAAAACAAACAAAAAGAACAATGAAGGAGCAGAATGTGGCAGAAATGAAATCAGAATAGGAGCCAGGAGATATTGGTTGTGTCCCAGTTTTGTATCTGTATGACTCTTCTGAGACCAACTCAATTCCCTTCTGAGGACTTAAGTTTCCTCATCTGTAAAATTAGGAGGCTACACTGCATGACCTCTAAGTTATCTCTTGATTCTAATGCTGCAGACTGTCAGTTAAAGTGACATGGAGGCTGTCCATGGTCCACTGTATTGGTGTAACAATGATAATAATAAAATCATTTTAAAATCTGTTGAAAAGTCAAAGAAGTTTAGGACAACAAAATATTTTGTCTACTAAGAGCTGGACACTGATAAACGCTGAGGATTTAGTAAAAACAATTTAGTCTTCGCCCTCATGAAATCTACAGGAGTATGGGTCAGTAGCCATTTAATTCCAAATCACTGTATCAGTGCCTTTTAACTTAAAGAGCACAGACTGCTCTAAGGAATGGACGCAAGACGGGGCACCTGAGTGGCTCAGTTGGTTGAGCGTCTGACTTCGGCTCAGGTCATGATCTCACGGCTCGTGGGTTCGAGCCCTGCATCTGGCTCTGTGCTGACAGCTAGCTCAGAGCCTGCAGCCTGCTTCGGATTCTGTGTCTCCTCCTCTCTCTGACCTTCCCCTGCTCTCTCTCTCTCTCTCTCTCAGAAATAAGTAAAAAACATTAAAAAATTAAAAAAAAATGGAATGGATGCAAGATATGGATCCTCTCTTCCCCAAATAAGTATACAGTCATACAAATATGAATATAATTTCAGAGGTTCACAGGACATCTCATTGAGAAGGGGTCCAAGAACCACAAGTTAACAACTCTGACCTGTATCTACAGCTACATCTACAAAACGATAAACAAATTCAAGCTCATAAAATCCTATATTCTGTTTGCTAAGAAAGTACAGCAACGATTTCCAACAGAACATTTAAAAATAAAGGTCCATCATTTAAAGGATTAAGTTTTGGCCATTTGAAATTTCACTGACCTAGAGTATCTTATTCCAAATAATATTCTGAATAAGTGAAGCATGCCTAGGTTATGTTTCTATTTGATCTGTCATTCCTTTGGTTCAGGTTGCCTGATAAATCAGTCTTTTTACTGAAAACCATTTGCACATGAATGTGTGCTTCCATTTCCCAAGTAAATCTGCATTTCATGACACTTCCATTTCACATTAAAGAGACCCAAGTAGGAGTGCCTGGATGGCTCAGTCAGTCAAGCATCTGACTCTTGATTTCAGCTCAGGTCATGATCTCCTGGTCGAGAGAGCAAGCCCCATGTTGGGGCCCCATGCTGAGTGCAGAGCCAGTTTGGGATTCTTTCTCTCCCCCTCTCTGCCTCTCCCTTGCTTGCCCTTTCTCTCTCTCAAAATAAACAAACATTAAAAAAAGAGAGAGGTCCAATTAGCCATGACAAACACGTATACAACCCACACATATCCTGAATAAGCAGCTTGAATAAAGCAAAGAGCACAAGTTCCTGAATTAGAAGGCACTTACTCATCTCCCAGTTCTAACACTTTATGGCTAAATGATCTTGGACAACTCATTTAACCATCTGACCTATGCTTATTCACTTGCACATTGGAGAATGGATGATAAGACTTACCTAAGAAAGATACTATAAGAAATCAATCAAGTAAAATAATGTATGTCAGAGTACTTAGCTATAAAATGGACATAAGTGGGTGAAAGGGCAGATTGCTTAGAGCTGCTCACAAAACATCAGACATTCAAAGAAGACCCTTTGGAAAGCATTCTTCATGTAACATTCTTAGTGGATCTATCTGGAATAAAGTAAATTGTTCTTAAATTTTTAGCTCAAGGAATTTTGTTTTGACTGAATGCCCAATACTGAAGTTCTTATATATCAAAAGTCTGCAGAGAGGGTTTTGAATCTTTATAATGCATAAATATATTTCCAAGGCAGGAAGATAAAGTACTTATAAACCCTTGGTCTTGGTTCCTATGTAGTCAAAGTCTCGTTCACTCATTCTATTTTAGTGTTTGTTTTTTTTTTTTAACAGAATAATGATTCTTTCACTTACCTTGTAAGAGTTAACAGGTCAACAGGTTGTACACAAAACATTTTACATAAATTAGTTGAACGAAGCTGAACAAATCAAGGAAATCAATCTCTTAGTGGAGGGAGTGTTAATTTTAAAAGAAGCAGATAATATTCTCCAGTTTGAGACATGTTTTCCAATCCATTCTCCATTGGAATACAAAATAAGCCATACAAAAGGTTATTTTTTTTTCACGTTTCTTCATTTACATTTGTAATGCACATTTTTTCACTAGGCAAGTTTGGGGTGATTCTTCTTTAAAATTTGAAGTAGATAACTTTTTAGTAATTTGTTACCGAAGAATTTAAAAAAAATCAATCATTACGCCTCACTAAAGCTCATTAAAGTGACCAAAAGTGATTTGCCCTGGTGCTTGGAAAAGAGTCAAGAGGTAAACATTCTGATTTCTCAGTCCCTACTAAGCAAAGGCTTTGGAAGTTTCCCAAGGAGACAAATTAAGCGCTGACTCCAAACACCCATTACACAAATGTCTATTAGAAAAATAAACTGCAGATTCTACGTAACACTTTTCCTCCAAGAAATTCAAAGTACTTCACTGTAAGATGGTTTAAGAGAAAGTATCTCCCATTTTAGGAAAACATTTACTATTATTCTGCAAAACCTTAAATTCCTTTTCTCATCAGACACTAAGTAGGTAGGGAACCTTAGGCTCGGTTTTCTCTGAGAGCAGAGATAAACTTTTGAGACGGCGGGAGGCTGGGAAGTCTCAAATACAGACATGGACGGGAGAGGTTATGGGAAGCTGAATCAACCAGGCAAATGGTGGAGGGGGGCTCCAGAAATGGCAGGTGCATTAAGAACTGAGCTCAGATGAGTCGGGATGGGGGCGGGGCGATAAAGAACGGGGAGCAAGGGCTCCTTAAGTTAGTGGGAGCTGGGTGGACCGATGGCCAGGCGCCACGGTCACTCTGGGCCAACCTCGACTATCTGCTCAGCAGTTGCATTCTCATCTCAGCCTTTACTCTCTCCCATCACTGGGGTAGGATTCTGAGGAATTGGGAGTGCGTGATGAAGCCAAGCAATAACCAGGCCTGGGGGAGCTGCAGGGTTCCACAATCACCAGCAGCCACGCTGCCTTACCAACCACCCCCAGCCCAACCCGCGTCTCACCCGCCGCCCAGCGCAGGCCGCGCAGGCTCCCCATGGCCGCCTACTCCGCCGACCCGACTGCGCCTCGCGGGCGCTGACAACGCGGACCCGTTCAATGTCACCAAACTCCGCAACGGGAAAAAGGGGCGGGCGGCAGTGGCAGAACGGACATGTGGGATTTGAGGGCGGACCCAGCGGGTGGTGCGTGACGCGCAGGGCGTGTGGGCAGGGCCTGCGTGACGCATGGAGCGTGTGGGACGTGCGTGACGCGCAGACTGCGGGCTGAGCGCTGGGTTCCTCCCAGCACGGTGCAGCGTCCTGGGCGCGTCTTTAAAAAGGCTTTTGTGGGGTTTGGGTGTTAGTGGCGTTTTGCAACGATCGTTCTCTGTGTCCAAGAAAGCAACCCTTTGAAACAGAAGAAATGTGATCACTGCAGAACTGCTGTGAACTGCAGACCCCGAAATCACACTGCCTAGATAAACCTAGTATTTCAATACTGTTTTTCCAGCTTTTTTAAATAAATATATTGCCTTTATCAAAAATATAAATTAAGCTCCACTACATGTCTTAGTGACTGGGAGCGTATTTTTCAGCTTACGTGAGAAATTCACAAGTATGTGTCCTATTTCTTCAATTTGCCTATTTTTATAAAACCAGGCATTTCCACATCTGAACACTTTACACAACCCTTACTCCAAACTGCCAGGTTTTTTTGTTTGTTTGTTTTACTTTTATTTCTGAGAGAAATGGAGACTCCGATGCGGGGCCCCATCAGCCGTGAGATCATGACCTGGGCCGAAAGTGGATGCTCAACCCATTGAGCCACCCAGGGACCCCCCAAAAATGTCTTTTTAAAAAAACATTTCTTAGCAGTCCCAAATTCTTAACGAACAAAGGCTTTCGTGCTAAAGGACGGGAGGTAAATAATGAAGTGGAAGGGTTAAGAAAAACTCTCTCTACTCTAGGTTACCTCTTCAAAGGACCAGGTTGGTGCCACCAAGGGGAAAAATTGGATTGGAGTAAAGCTATCCCTTCAAGTTCTGATACTCTCTGATACAACTAGGCCAGTTCCAGGAGGCCGTGTTAAAGGTGTAGGAGCGAAAAGGATGGCAGGGTTACAGGTTTCGATGCAGATGAGTACTAGGGAACAGACAAACCTTGCCTTAGGTTTGTCGCTGATGTTCTTCGGAATAAATTTTTTTAGGCGGCGACGCGGACACCTTTGCTCCGTGGTGATTGGCTCCCGGCGGGGGCCTCGCGTTTGTCCAATATGGCGGCGCCCAGTGGTGGTGTGAACTGTGAGGAGTTCGCCGAGTTCCAGGTGATGGGGTTTTCCTAATGTGGCAGGTGTTACCCCCCAATTGTCCTCGAATCCTGTTCCCTGATATAGCCTGGGAGGGAGTGCGGATCAGTTGTGGAAGAAGCGGGCAGTTCAAGGCTCCCTTTTCCAACCATTGGAGGTCATGGGGGCGCGAGCTTGGCCATGGAGAGCGAGGCAGCTCCGTGGGGGTCATGGTTCTCCCTACGGTACCCAGGCCTTGAGTAACCGTCCTGGGAAACTCCGAGTGGTTCCGAGGTGGTAAAACCAACCTTGGGCCGGGTGGTAGGGATTATAACAACCTTTGAAGCCATCCCCTGAACTCAGTTCCTAGCCTCCGCCGTCCCACTCGTAAAAAAAAAAAAGTTGACCATTTGTAGGAGAGAAGGAAGTGAAGGAGAGCTTATTTATTGATAAAACAAAACAAAGAACTTGGTACAAGTTTTACTGTTTTGATGGGGAGAACATTTGGAGCCTTGAAGAGGCGATTAATTTTAGTCCTGCTGTGGTGCTCTGCCTTCCTAACCATTAGAGGAAATGTAACACTTAACGAAAGTGTATTTTAGGGCTAATACCAACCCACGAATTTAAAAAAAGCGGTCTGGATTTCAACTAAGTTAGTATGAAGTTATATTTTATTGTAGGCAGAAACATGCTTGTGTCTAGATAAAGAGTTGAATTAAAAAATCATGACCTTACAAATGTATCTTTAAAGGTAGTGAAAAATAATTTTATGTATCACTGACCTATCTGGAGGAAGTGTGCTAAGAGCCATTTTGTAGGAAGTGGTATTCTCGAGGATAACTTCAACTGACTGAATTATTGGACAAACATTATTTGGCCAAAGAAGTTTATGTGGGGTCTTTCCACTTTCCTTGTGCCCTCTTCACTTCAGCTCCTCCTTAGAATAGATCAGCACAACAGCAGCCAACTTCAAATGTGATCAAAGTGCAGGACAAATACAGATAGTTGTAAAAAAAATCTTAAATAAGATAGAAAAGGGTCGTTAGATTATAAAGTATAAGAATATTTAAGATTAACAGGCCCATTTGTGACCTTGATCTCTCACATTAATTAGTACTATGAATTAATGAGCTCAGATAACTGAGCAATGATAGCCTTAAAGTTTACTAGAATGAGCACTGCTTAGGGAGTTAGATGTTGTGGATTCTAATACTGCTTCTGCCATTAACAGTTTTGGGACCTTGAGCTAATTGCTTAACCACTTAGGAATTAACTTTTGAATCTGTAAAATAAGATTTTGTTAAGTGACATTTAAAACTGCTTCCATCTGGATAATTATTTGAATCTCTAAAACAATAATTTCTTTCAAGTTAGCAAACATACAGTGTATACAGTGTGCTCTTGGCATCAGAAGTAGATTCCTATGAATCATCACTTATGTACACAACGCTCTGCTCATCCCAACAAGTCCCCTCCTCAATGCCCATCACCCATTTTTCCCTCTCCCCCCTCCCCCCACCAACCCTCAGTTTGTTCTCTGTATTTAAGAGTCTCTTATGGTTTGCCTCCCTCTCTGTTTGAAACTATTTTTTCCCCTTCCCTTCCCCTATGGTTTTCTGTTAAGTTTCTCAAATTCCACATATGAGTGAAAAATATATCTGTCTTTCTCTGCGTTGCTTATTTCACTTAGCATAAAACCCTCCAGTTCCATCTATGTTGTTGCAAATGGCAAGATTTCATTCTTTCTCATTGCCAAATAGTATCCCATTGTATATACAAACCACGTCTCCTTTATCCATTTATCAGTTGATGGACATTTGGGCTCTTTTCATAATTTAGCTATTGTCAATAATGCTGCTATAAACATTGGGGTACATGTGCCCCTATGCATCAGCACTCCTGTATCCTTTGGATAAATTCCTAGTAGTGCTATTGCTGGGTAGTAGGGTAATTTTATTTTTAATTTTTTGAGGAGCGTCCACACTTTTCCAAAGTGGCTGCACCAGTTTGCATTCCCACCAGCAGTGCAAGAGCGGTCCCTGTTTCTCCATATCCTTGCCAACATCTGTTTTCCTGAGTTGTTAATTTTAATGTTTGTTTATTTTTGAGAGAGAGACACACACACAGAATATGAGCAGCAGAGGGGCAGAGAAAGAGGGAGATACAGAATCCGAAGCAGGCTCCAGGCTCTGAGCTCATGCGGGGGTAGGGGGCTGGAACTCATGAACCATGAGATCTTGACCTGAGTTGACGTCAGATGCATAACTGCACCCCCTGAGTTGTTGTTAATTTTAGCCACTCTGGTGTGAAGTGGATCTCAATGTCGTTTTGATTTGTATTTGATTTGATTTTTGGTTTTAATGTGTTGGCCATCTGGATGTCTTTGGAAAAGTGTCTATTCATGTCTTCTGCCCATTTATTCACTGGATTATTTGTTTTTTGACCTTTGAGTTTGGCAAGTTCTTTGTAGCTTTTGAGTACTAATCCTTTATGCGATATGTTATTTGGAAATGTCTTCTCCCATTCTGTCTGTTGCCTTTTAGTTTTGTCAATTGTTTCCTTTGCCGTGGAGAAGCTTTTTATCTTGATGGGGTCCCAATAGTTCATTTTTGCTTTTATTTCCCTTACCTTTGGAGGTATGTCGAGTAACAAGTTGCTGCGGCTGAGGTCAAAAGGTTGTTGCCTGGTTTCTCCACTAGGATTTTGATCGTTTCCTATCTAACATTTAGAGCCTTCATCCATTTTGTGTGTGGTGTAAAAAAGTGATCCAGTTTCAGTCTTCTTCATGTTGCTGTTCAGTTCTCTCAGCACCATTTGTTAAAGAGACTTTTTTTTTTTTCCCAATGGCTACACTTTTCTGCTTTGTCAAAGATTAGTTGGCCATACATTTGTGGGTCCAATTCTCTATTCCATTGGTCTATGTGTCTGTCTAAAACTAAATTTCAAAGGATCTCTGTTAAAAGACCCAACAGTGCTTAAAAACCACTTTTATTTGTTTCTTTTGGAAAGTCAGATAAGATGTAAGGGGAGCAAAAGCTAAATTCTCTTGTAGAACCATTCCATTCACAGAAATAATGTAAATAAAAAGATCATAAAATGAGTTTCATTAGTGAAACCTGGGTAACTTTTTAGATAGTTTTTCTAGGGCTTTTCCAAATGTGTGGTTTATAATGGAGAATACCCTGGTTTAAAAGTCAGAAGATCTGATTTTCTAGAGCTGGCTTTGGCATATCACTTAACCTCGTTGTAAATTAGTATAAGAACATTTGCTGCTATAGGCATATATAGGCACACATGAACATAAGTGAAGGTACTGTGAGATGTAAAAAATGTAGTATAATATTTAGATTTAGATGAATTAGATAAAATTATAAGCTGTGGTTAGCTGGCACATACAAATTATTAATCAAAGATAATATTTTTTAAAGCTGTGAAACCATTACATTTTGCATGTAAGTATCCTAAATATTAACAGCACTGCACTAAGTACTGGAAGAGAAACAGGAAATCGTGTATTTTTATTATAATGATATAAGTACTTTTTCTTTAAAATTTTATTATGAAAATGTCCAAACATTACAGAAAAGTTGAAAGAATTTTACAGTGAACATCTAGATTCTATAATCAGTGATTTGCAATATTTACTCTATCATATACCCATCTCAATCTACCCGTCATTTCACCTCTTTATTTTTTTGATGAATTTCCGAGTAAGTTGTAAACATCTATATTCTTCACTCCTAAACGTGTCACTATTCCTGTCATTAACTAGAGTTCAGTATTTGCTCACTTTCATTCTGTAAAATTTACATGCAGTGAAATGCACTGACATTCTTTTGATATTTACATATACTTGTAGTACAAACCTCCATCAACATAAGAGAATAACATTGTCACCTCCAAAGGTTTCTCATGCCTTTCCCAGTCAGTCCTGTCCATATATCCCTCCTCCTCCCCTCTTATAACTGCTATCCTGATTTTTTTCAATGTAGGTGCATGTTTTAAAGTTTGAATGTTGAAAATATTTTTAAGTTTTTGCAGTTCTTATTTTTCCATTATAAAAGTTGGACTTAGCACTCCTGGAAAATATTCCAAGATGAAATAAAGTCCAGAAAAAATGTTTAAAATTGAGTGTCTAGAATTCCACTTGAATACTCATTTAGCAAGAACTTATTGGATATTTTATTGGTCTGCTAGGGCTTCCATAATGAATTCTACAGACTGGGTGGCTTAAACAACAGAAATTCATTTTTTCACAGTTCTAGAGGCTCAAAGTCCAAGATCAAAGTCCTGTCAGGGTTGTTTTCTGGTTCATCATGTCTTCCTGGCTTGCATGTTGCAGCCTCATTGCTGTGTTCTCACATGGCCTCTTTGTGCACAAAAAGAGAGAGAGAGAGAAAGAAAGAGAGAGAGAGAGAAAGAGAGAGAGAGAGAGATCTCTGGTATCTCCTTGTATAAGGATATAAATTCTATATGATTAGGGCCCCACCCTTATGACCTCATTTAGCCTTAATTACCTCCCTATAGACTTTATCTCCAAATACAGTCACACTGCGAGTTAGGACTTCAACATGAATTTGGTGTGGTGGGAGACACAATTCACTGTATTACCTGTTAGGTACCAGACACTTGGGGAGACTCCGTGGACAGAATATAAAACAAGGAACGTAATGCAAGCAGGTATATAAAACATGTAGAAGATAATTAGAATATAAATAAAATGCTATAAAGGTCAGAAAGAAATAAATAAAGAGATGGTAATTCAGTTGGGCCTTAGGCAGGACCAGGGGAAGTCTAAGTAGAAGGAATGTATTTGGGGGAAATTTTATGTATTTGGGGGAAATAGCCAATCAGTATTGCTGGAATTCAGGATTTACACAGGGACACATTGAGATTATAGAAAAGATAGGAACCAGATTATGGAAGGCCTTGAATGCCAAGTGTGAGATTAGGGAGTCATTTTTGAACAGGGGGTGAAATGATTAAAGGTATGCTTTAGGAACATTCATCAGTACTGCCACAGTCTTTGTTCATTCTCTTTCATGTTTGCAGTTAGCTTTGCAATATCCCTCCTTATCTCAGTCATTCCATTCTCCAGTATATCTTCCTTCAATCTAATCTCCATGGCTTTATACTGTTGTCTTCTCTAAGTTTTAGAATCTAAAGCCATGCATCTAATTTCAGGCTTCTGTGACCAGGTCTAAACTACTTAATATGACATACAAGACCTTTTAAAACCCAGTCCCAAAGTCTTCTCTCTAGTTATATCTCTTACCCTCTCTTATTCATGTTTCTCTCTCCCCAACCACTGCCACCTCCAACATACATCTGAACCCTCTGTCCTGCCACAGAGGCCTCCTTTTCCCTGAATGCTTCAAGCTCTTTATCATTTCTGATATTTTTCCACTGGTTGCCACCCTAAAATCCCTTCTTCCTGACCCTGTCTCTCACCCAGTTCATATATCAGCTGAACAAAATCAACTAAGTATTGTTTCCCAGAATGTTTAAGTTTTTGTATTTCTGGAGGGAATGTTTATTCATTTATACACCATTGATTTTGGTAATTAGGTACAGACAAAATAGACTGTTTTCTAGCATCAGTGATGGTTCCTTTTGTAACGTGTCCAGCTGTTCTCTGGGCCTGGAGGTCCTGGGTGTCAAGAGGACAAGTCTCTGTTTCTAGGGGGTGGGGGGAGCACAGTATGAACATTGCTATAAAAATGTGGTTTGAGGAACAAAATCTGAAAAGAGCACCGTGTGAATGGAATCTACTTGGTACCTTTAGGCAGAGGGTGAGGAGGGAAAGTTTAATGAATTCCAGGTATTCTTTGGAGTACATTTTTATTTTACTGTCACATAATTGACCTTTTACCACACCCCGTATACCCTGCCCAAAAGAGTTAAAGGAATTTACCTGAGGATTAACCTTAGCAATAGAGTATAGTATAATTATAGGGGCAATAGAAAGTTTTCTCTACCCCTCCCTACTAAATATGGGCACTCCTTCAATACCAAAATTGGCCTCTGAGAGAATGAGATTTTCACCCCATAATTACAGATAAGACATAAAATGCAATTTTAAGATAAGTGTCTGAATAATTTTAAAGGGCCAGCCTAAAATTAGAGATTCATGATATATCAGAATCTCTTCTTGTTTTGAGGAGGATGGGATGAAAGATTAGAGAAGCTGGAGACATTACAAAATTTGGAGTGTTATCTTTTGCTGATGCTTTGACATTTAGAAGTTGGTTAGGGTTCTGGGTCCTATACAAAGATGTAGTCTTGAGAGAGCCACTGAACTATGTGTATTTCTGTATTATCTCTGTGGACTTGTGTTGCGGTTTATTGTTTATGATGTCTGCTCAGGGGTGTCTTCTGTATATTTTCTTAGTGAATTTGTGAGAGAGAAAGGGAGGGAGTAGGGAGGATGCCATTGGAGCCAGGCATCAGAGATTAGTCTGTAATTCCTTATGAATAATACACATGATTTACTGGGAGTGCTTAGGTGTCTATGTTGACTTTCATTTGCTCTCAGTCAAATGAGGGCCAGCCAAACTTTTCTCTAGACCCCTTTGGAGTTGCCTTAAGAACTCTGGCGCTGTTTGCACTGTAAATCAGTGTGTGTCTAATGAATTGGTTTGTAGTTCTTTTCCTTCTCCCTTTGCAATTTTGAAAGAAATTCCTTTCTGAATCTTATCCCCCCCCTTTTAGTTTTCTCAGTATCTTTTTTTGGTGACATTTAAGAATAGCTTAGAGTTCTTATTATCAGTTTAGAAATTGTCATTATATTTTCTCTAATTCAATACTGCCCAGTAGAACTTTTTGTGATGGTGGAAATTTGTGCCATCCACTAGTAACATGTGGCCCTTGAGCACTTGAAATGTGGCCAGTGCAACTAAGGTACTGAATTTTAAGTTATTTAATTTTAATTAAAATAACCTCATATAGGTTATTTTCTACCCTATGTCTACCCTATTAAAACTCAAATTTCAGATCATATGTTGATGATTCTCTAGCACACAGAAGATCGATGTATTTGAAAATCCACAGTTGTAGGTTCCATTGGTAAGACTGTGAAATTGACTGATTCATTACCTAGTTAATGCAGATCAATTCCCATTGCTATATAAAACTTAACTGTTTTAATGGAGAGGAATTTGACTATATAGCTAGTGAACAAACTCAAAACTGGTTAAAGTTCATAGTAAATAAAAATTCCAGGGAATGTCAAGCTATGTAATCTTTTACCTGGATTGCTGTGTCCTAACTGATCCTTTTGCATCTACTCCTGTCCCTATCTGATTCATTTCCCACAATTTAATACTTTAACCTAAGCAGTCATTTCAGAATACAGATTTGATCATGTAACCCCACCATACTTAACCACTTCATTGGTTCTCCATTCTCTCAGGAAAAAGACTGAAGTCCTGTAATGTGACCTATAGTGGTAGGCCTCAGTTTATACTGTATTTTCTCTTACTCTCTGTTCAGAAGCCACATTAACTTTTCAGTCTATTAAACATTCTGTTCAGATGACTCTTGTTAAGATCATCCATGATTTCCATCTTACTAAATCCGAAAGTTAATTTGTGTTCACATTTTTCTTGACTTCCTAGGAACATTCAACACAGGTGACCATTCCCCTCCTGAAACCTTTTCTCTGACTTCTGTGATATCACAGTTTTTCTCTTGCACTTTAAATGCTAGAGTTCTTTCTTGACCCCCTTCATTCCCAACAGTGTTCCTCAGTGATCTCTTCTCGTCTCATGACTTTTAATAACATCAACTTGTTAATATAACTCTAGCCTTGTTTAGTGTCAGACTGGTATTTTCAACTTTCTATCCAATTTGTCTATGCAGATATTTAATAAGCGTCTCAAACTTACCAGGTCCAGAGCAGAACCTTAAAAAAGGAAGGGAGGGAGGAAGGAAGGAAAGAGAGAGAGAGAGAGAGAGAGAGAAAGAAAGAAAGAAAGAAAAAGAAAGAAAGAAAGAAAGAAAAAGAAAGGAAGAAGGAAGAAAGAGAAAGAAAGAAAAGAAACAAAAACTTTTTGTGCGCAAAAATTCAGTCCTATTCAAAAGGAGAGATAGTACCATGGATCCCTATGTACCCAAACCTTAACTTCAGTAATCAATTCATAGCCACTCTTGTTTTATTTATATTGTACCACTCACCCTAACCTATCCAGATTATTTTGCAGCACACCCCAGATTCCATAGTTTTTTCTGTAAATATTTCAGTCTCTATCTCTAATAGATTATAACTTTAAACACAATATCAGTATCACATACAATTAACAATAACCCTAAATATCATCAAATATCCTTTGAGTCATAATGGAACTTTGATCTCCTTCCTTTCAAATCTTTTCCTCCCTCAGTCTCCCTGACATCAGTTAATGACACTACCATCCATTCAGTTGTTCATGCCTCAAACCTAACAGTCATCTTGTTTTCTCATTCCCCACCACCAATTCATCAATTTAGCCTATCTACTTTCAAAATATATCCTGAATCCAGCTTCTTCCAAATTCTGTTGCTACCTCTCAATCAACCAGTCTATCTCTTGCCTAGACCACCATAGTAGTCTGCTAAATAGTCACCCTGTTTCCATTCTCTTCTCTATAATCCATTCTTCATCTACAGGCGAAGTTATCTTTTAAAAAATTAATCATGTTATAGCATTCCTTTGCCTAAAACCCTGTTGCCTTTAGAACAGAATCCTTAATTGTTTCCATGGTCCCTGTTGTCCTTCATTTTCTGGTCTACTCTGACCTCACGTAATATCACTTTTTCCCTTATTCACTCCTAGCCCACTTGCCTGCTTTTTATTCTTCATATACCCCAAAGTTTGTTCTTGCCTTACCAATTTTGACTTATTCCCCCACATGTCCTTTTAGTTGGCTCATTCATGTCATTCAGTTCTTAGCTCAAATGCTGTATCTTCAGAGAGGCCTTTCTGGATCTCCTTATCTAAAGTATTAGCCCCTCAGCCCCACTGTCATTCTTCATCCAATTACTTCAGCTTGTTTTCTTTTTCACAATATTATTCGATACTGTAACTGTCTTGTTTATTGAGGCACTTGCTTATTATCTGTCTCTCCCTATGAGAATTTTGCTCTTTGAGAGCAAGGACCTTTATTCACCACTGTAGCCCTGGTATTTAGAATGGTGCCTGACACCCAGTAGACATTACTAATATTTTTTGAATGAAAAGTGAGTTAATAAATGAACTGTGTTCTAAATGCTGCATATGTTTAAAGACAAAAGATTGTTGAGGACTCTTGGCCAAGGAAAGAGTTTTATCTAAAAGGTGTAATTTAAACCTTGGCTCAGGAGATCATTTTGATGTAGATAGGAGAAAAGAGAGATTTTTAAAAGAGATTTCTTTCTTTCTTTCTTTCGAATAGTCAAGTTGTAGGCGTGCTAAAGTTGGAAAGGAAGGTCCCTGTGTACTACTTCGGCCATTTGTGTAGTTTTTGACACTAAATGGTGCTCCCGCCATTTGTTTGGAATCTGCCATTCACATATATATCCTCCATTGTACTCAAAACACTCAGAGTGGTGGTTGCTTAGTGAATATGTTGACATTCCCTTAATCCAGTTTATAGAGAATAATAGTACTGTTGATCAAAATAGAAAGATACTGGAAGAGAGGATAAGATAGTGACATTGGTTNAGGGTCAGAGAGAGAGGGAGACACAGAATCTGAAGCAGGCTCCAGACTCTGAGCTAGCTTTCAGCACAGAGCCCGACACAGGGCTCGAACCCATGAACCGTGAGATCATGACCTGAGCTTAAGTTGGATGCTTAACTGACTGAGGCACCCAGGCGCCCCTGTTCATGTTGGTTTTAGACCAGGCATTTGCCTGTGTTTTATTAGTCTAAATTATAAGCCTTCTACAGCTATTTAACTTCTAGATTGAGATCTAGAAAAAGCCATTAAAATACTGATTAAAGATTAATAGACTGATAGGAACAGAATCTAAACTGCAGACTTAGACTGAATGGCTTAAATGGTTATTATAATTGGAAACACATAAATGTTCATTATTGGGGAAGTAGTCTTATAGACTGTGACACCTCCACAGGATATTTATGCAACTATTAAAAATGTCTTCAGGCCACTTTGAGTAATAAGGGCAAAATGCTCATGGTATAATGTCATAAAAGCAGACTTTAAAATGTTTCAAAAGACCTCCAGTTTATAAAAATATTCATAGGTATGTACAGAAAGAACTAAAAACATCTTACAATATTAATAATAGTCAACTATGGATGACTTTGTTTTAACTTTTTTCCAATTTTTCTAAAATGATTTGTAAAACTTTAATCATAAAAGCTTTTATTTTAACCAATGGATGAAGAAAGAAATGAAGTTGGTTTGAGTCATTGATTTCAGTTTGGCAAAGGAAAGAAATAAGTTGGTATGTTGAAGGAGGTGTAGAATCAACCAAAGTTCCCTTTAATACACTTCAGTATTGAATGTTAACTTGTTGGGTGTTTTTAATATATTTCTAGCATTGTATACTTCAGTTTCCCTGATGATTTTTCAGTCATCATGTTTTGTTTTGCTGGGCTGAGGGGTGGAGATAATTTAAGAAACAATTAAAAAAGAAAGAGAAGAGTATAATATAGTGCTAGAAACAGTTTCTAGAGTTTGTATTTTCTAGAGACAGAGTGTACCTGATGCCCAGCCTTTCTCTAGTGACAAGTGAAAAGAAGTACAAGTACCCTAATCAAAATGTAGAGAGAAGGGACTCTCCTATGTGGCTATTATCACCAGAGTCTTTCTAAATCCCCTGCCTTTTAGTATTATTTTTCTTTTGGTTGGTTTTTTGAGAGTTAGAGTCTTTTCAGGAGGAAGAGATCCTTGGGAAATGTGAGTAGGGTCGCTAAGAAAAGGCAAAACTAATTTCTGTTTGTTCTATGAATAAGAAAGCCATGCAGAGATTTGATTCCTTCTCTAACGGCATGCTTTGTTTTATTATTTTTGTAACAAAAAAAAAATAAAACAATCATAGGAAAAAGCTAAAAAATACCAAAAAAACCTAGAAGGTCATAGGTTAATTTGTACACGTGAACCACTACTGAGTGTTTTTTATATATAGCTTTATAGAATTTTTCCATCTAGGACCACATTTTAGAATGATAGACATAGAGGGAATAGAGCAAGCAATTATGCTGGATTGTTTGGGACAATTTGAGGTAATCCAGTTTAGTAGAAACTTTTATTGGCTGTATGCTTGGATGGAAAGAGCACACACTGTTTGCTAAGCATGTGTCAGCAGGTGTGGTTTAAAAATGAATAAAACAGTCATGACCCTTGAGATGGTCACATTTGAGCCAAGGAAACAGGGTTGATGCCCATTCTTAGAATTACTATTAAATAATCTACCTATTATTCTTCTTGTAATATTATTCTTGTAATAAAGATTTTCCTGTGGATGCACTAAATTTGTCATGGTTTCTCTACTTCTAACTTACAGCGTTGTAAAATATCCAAGAAATTTATGGAGTTTTTTTGTTGTTGTTTAAATGTTTCTTTTTTATCACTTAACTTTCCATTCAGGTTATTATTCTTTTATTTTAAATATATATAGGAATTACTCAAGGTGATGAGGACGATTGATGACAGAATAGTACATGAATTAAACACTACGGTTCCAACAGCTTCCTTTGCAGGGAAAATTGATGCAAGCCAAACCTGTAAACAACTTTATGAGTCTGTAAGTGTATCTTTTTAGTCTTCCGTGCTTCCTTTATTCCTTTCTTTGCAGGCAAAATAAGAAACCAATTGACATATAATTAAACTGGACAAAAATATGACATCTTCATGTTTTCTTGCCTACATCTGAGGGTGTGTATAAGTTTTGATTTGGTTGCTACAAACTAAAGAAAACGTGTGATCTTATTTACAGGTTTCTGGAGAGATAGTTCTCAGGAATGAGGGCATTTTTTGGCCCTTTATGGGCAGCCTTTAACTTAAGAAACCTTATGCACCAAGGAACAGAGTAGAGAGTGAGTCAAGTAAGACAGTGAAATAAGAGAAAGGGCTTTGAATGAATCAATCCTAAGAAGCCAGACACCTGATATAATGAATTACAGACTTTTATACTTTCTATATCTTTTTTCTTCCCTCAATCATCAGGGAGGGGAATAGAAGCATTTGATAGTCGGGAGAGAAGCCACAGATAAATTATCCTTTCCTGAGGCTTTGGTTTCTCAAATATATATATTTTTTCATAGCCTCTTAAAGATTCCTTTTATGTCTCTTTATAATTTCCAAAAGCAAAAGGAAATAGTAATGTAGCCAAGTATTTTTTTTACAATTTACTTATATCTTTTCATTAATTTGGAAGCAAATGTTCAAATGGCATTTGCTTTTCTTTGATCTCCCACTAGATTACTATTTAGATTCTTATAAAGAAGATATTACTTAAAACCTAAAATTCTATTTCTCAGTTATGAAAAACAGTCAGTTTTATTCATACCAATTAAATTCAAAGCATTAATAATTGCTGATGTTTTTGTTCTGCTTTTATATGAAAGTGTGTTATTTTATTGAGTGGTCAGGTGATTCTTGTGGCTTGAGAAAAATTGCAAAGTTGTGGACTTTAATGAATAGAATCCAGTATTGGAAGTAGGGAGCCATGAATCGAAGCCCTAATTTATTTTGAGGTTGTTCACTTAGTTTCTTTGGGTAGCTCTGATCATAGAAATTTATGATCAGTTTAGTGATGCCCCCCTCACTACCCATATAATCTCTAGAATCTATTCAATTGTTTCCATTTATAATCTTTTTTTAACCTAAAGATTTATAGCATAGGGATTAACAATGTGGATTCCAGATGTAGATTAAATCCTACCTTTACTTCCTCCTAACTTGTAACCTTGAACATGTTACATAACTTTTTGCCTCAGCTTCCTTATTTGTAAAATAATAACATAACAGTATCTAGTTCATGGGGTTGTTAGAGGATTAACTGAGGTAATATAAAGCGCTTACTATACTAAATGTTTTACATATAAATGTTTAGTGCATCTATTATTATTGTTGTTATTATTTCTTATCCCTTTGTTGAACTAAGATAATCTTGCAGATTGGAACCTTTTGTTTTGGATATTTGAGATCTTTCTGTCTTGGATATTCTCATGTATGTGTTTGGGTTTTTATCTGTCTGTATCCTAAAGGGATTCAGCAACATGAACATCAGAGAAAGTGGTTTTGTGCCAGGGATCTGGCCTGTGGCAGAGTGCCCATGCCAGTAAGTACCACTGAGTTCCCTTAGATATTATCTCAGTTAAGAGTGGAGCTCTGTGAAATGTCCAAATTGCTTAAGGTTACTTTGACTTCTTTTAGCCCCTGACCCTTCCTTCTATAGCTGATGAAGGAATGTTTGCACTCTCTCTAATGATCATACTTCTTCATAGCAGATGATCAGCAAAGTTATTATGAACTACTAATTGTAGAAATTCCAAATCTTAGAATATTCTTAATAAAAATAATTTTTTAATTATTTTTTAATAATAATTATTATTATTCTTAATAAAAATATTTCATTATTAGAGCATAGTCCCTTGAATCTATGAATTTTTTCTAGCTGTACATTGTTTATTCTCAAGATAAACGTAAAAATCAATGCTGAACATTAAAAAGTCNTGACCTGAGCCAAAGTCAGACGCTTAACTGACTGAGCCACCCAGGCGCCCCTATTTTTTTAATTTCTAATAGTTTATTTTGATAAACTCTCTCTCAGAAATAAAAAACATTAAAAAAATTTTTTTAACATTTATTTATTTTGAGAGACAGAGGGACAGAGCACGAGTGAGGGAGGGGCAGAGGGAAAGAGGGAGACACAGAACTCAAAACAGGCTCTAGGCTTTGAGCTGTCAGCACAGAGCCCTACGCAGGGCTCGAACCCATGAACTGTGAGATCATGACCTGAGCCAAAGTGGGCCACTTAACCAACTGAGCCACCTGGGCGCCCCTAGTATTTTTATCTTAATGATGCTTAAACCAAGGGTCATTGTCAGGGTTCTGACAAATGACATTTCAGAAATTAGAGCTTATTTTATTTTTTTATTATTTAAAAATTTTTTTAATGTTTTTTTATTTATTTCTGAGAGAGAGAGAGAGAGAGACAGTGTGAGCAGGGAGGGTCAGAGAGAGAGGGAAACACAGAATCTGAAACAGGCTCCAGGCTCTGAGCTAGCTGTCAGCACAGAGCCCGACGTGGGGCTTGAACCCACGAACTGTGAGGTCATGGCCTGAGCCACCCAGGTGCCCCCAGAAATTAGAGTTTAATGTAGAGTTAATTTAGAATCAACCTTTCTTCATGAAAGAAAAACACCCAAAAACTATAATCAGGAAAACTGTTGGCATTGTTTCCCTTAAAGGCAAAAAGCACTGTTTTAAAATAATCGTTAAAAGATAGTAGGTGAGGGGCACCTGGGTGGCTCAGTCAGTTAAGTGTCTGACTTTGGCTCAGGTCAGGATCTTGTGGTTTGTGAGTTCGAGCCCCATATCAGGTTCTGTGCTGACAGCTCAGAGCCTGGAGCCTGCTTCAGATTCTGTGTCTGCCTCTCTCTCTCTGCCCCACCTCTGCTCGTGCTCTGTCTCTCTTTCTCAAAAAAATAAATTAACATTGAAAAAATTAAAAAAAAAAAGATAGGTAAAAATTTGACTAAAAGAAGTTCTTAGAGTTTTGGTAAAGCACCGTAAAACTGGGAAGTCCTAGATAGACCCCTGCTAGACTAGCTTCGAGTCACTCTCTTGCCCCATCCTAAATGCCTTCATTTCAAAATTGCCTACCCCAAATCAAAGGAAGTATGGTTATGATATGGTTATCATTGAGAAATTTTCTCCTGTAACCAAGGGAGCTACTAGTTATCAAGCGTCCTCATTTCTTTGACATGTGTATAGAAGTCCATGTATATTCCTCTTGCATATGGCTCTTAATTCTGAATTTTCTTGAAGGATGATCATGAAAGCTAGACTAAAATAATTGATAGCACAGAATAAAAGATGATTTGCTCAGTCTTTCTGTCCATAGGAGAGTGGGTTCACAGTGGGACTAATCTGAAGGAAAAGTACACAGGCGAAGGTAGGAGGGTGGTTTTCAGCAAGAAGTATATCTGCAGGAAAGGGGCCAAGTTAAAGAGAGGAACAGTGGAGGAGAGCCCAACCATGGAAGGAACCTGTGTGGTGAGAGAGGAAAATATTGAACATTTTAATAACATGTACATAATTTGAATTTGGGGATTTTAAAATGCAGATAGAAAAAATGAAAATACTTTGACAGACTCCTAGTTGGTGCTAATGCTATTCCACCAATTATTGGGGGTTTAGACAAAATATCAAAGTGATTAAATAGCATCTGACATATGAGCAGTATATTGAGTTATGTTACCCTTAAATTTTAGAGGTAGAAAGGATATTAGCAATTATTTACTCATAATTCATAATTTTGTAAAAGAGGAAACTGAAACCTGGAGATGCTAATTACTTAGCCAGTGTCACACAGGAAGAGCTTCTTAACTCTAAGTAAGGATGGCTCTTTTCTTCCATTTGGGGAATTTCCCTGCCCTCATTGGCTCCTTTCATTTTCTGGAATTATACCTGAAGGAGGAAACAAGTAACAGAGCAGTGTATTAGGCAATGAAATATAAGCCTTGGGTTGTCCTTGTGAATCCTAAACATTACAATGAAAAAAATTAGCATGTTAGTAATTTACTATAGTTGGGGCTAATGTCTCTTAGTTTGATTTACTTCTCTTCACACAGGTAGGATTTATAATCCATGCACTTTTAGTATTATTGCACTCTGGAAATGCATAGGTTTTTTTCCTGGTGCATATTAGATCAGTAGTTCTTAACTGCAGGGTCCTGACATGATCATTAAGAGATATATTTCAAATAACACAGGAAGAATGCTTATAGAATGGTTTAGTCTTGTATTTTATATAAAAATGTGTATAACAGTTAGGTTAGCCCTAGTATAACTGTTATTAGCATAGCATTAAGATACTCTCCTCAGAGGGAAGAAGGAATGATACAACATGATTACATGGAGGAAGTTAACACCTAAATTTTAGTTGGAACTGAACCACTTTTATATGCTCCACTAATTATAATGGCGATTATATATTATTTTAGCACTTTGTTTTTATTCTCCCCCATGTTTATGGGGCATCATCCGAATTTGAGTATGATCATGGGAACGTGTTTGAATAATGACCATCATACTTCGTGAATGAAGGAAGAAAATAAATGCAAATTGTTGTATTGGATTTGTTACATAAAGATGAAAGTGAGTAAAGAATTGCCCTGCCAGATGTCCCTTTAGCTGGCACACATAGTTGATGGAGCCAATAATCTGTACTTCATACACAATTTTCCCATATTAATACCTTAAAACCCTGCAAAAGGCTCTGTCTTGCATAGGTAAAAGTAACATTCTTTGTTTTTCTTTATCGTCGTGGATTGCTTCTTCACATCACTACATAATTTCTTGCACTTAGTGACAACACAAGGTTGAAAAAAACCTATGAAAGGAGAAAAAAGAGAGGAAGAATAGCAGTAGTGGCCCCGAAAGTGTGTGAGGGTGGGTGGAGGGTAGAACACAAGGGAGGGAATACTGGGGACAGAAATGTGGGGAGAAGGGACTGAAATGAAAAGCCCTGTGTGGGGATTGCAGAAAGAGGAGTGGGAAATCCCAGAAGCATATTGAAGGAGGAAGACAACCCGACCTCATACTTTCCACCATGGGAGGTGCTTCCTTAGATCTGTTTTTAGGTGATTTAGCTGGTTCAGCATAGTGTTCTCTTCCATAGATTCAGTTTTTAAAAATTGTTTTAGAAACATTATATTTCTGTAGCCTAAATATAAGAATTTAAGAAAAAACACTAAAATGTAAAAAATTGGTATGATTTTTCTCTCTTGTTCCTTTGTTCTTTTAGTTGATGGAAGCTCATGCCAGCAGGGACAGAGTCATAAAAAATTGTATAGCTCAGACCTCAGCTGTAGTAAAACGCCTCCGAGAAGAGAGAGAAAAGAATTTGGATGATTTAACGTTATTAAAGCAACTTAGAAAAGAACAGACAAAGGTAAGTTGAATAAGCTTTAAATTTCTAAGCAAAAGATTTTCAAAATAGCTATCAAAATAAATTTAGCTATCCAAATAAAGGCAATTTTTTTAATACCTTATTTATTTTTTTGAGAGAAAGAAAGCATAAGTAGGGGAGGAGGGGCAGAGAGAAAGGGTGGCAAGATCGGAAGTGGGCTCTGTGCTGACAGCTCAGATCCTGGAGCTGCTTCAGACTCTGTCTCCCTCTCTTTGCCCCTCCCCTGCTCATGTTCTGTCTCTGTCTCTCTGTCTCTCTTTCTCAAAAATAAATACATGTTTAAAAAAAAAGAAATGGACATTACTTTAAAAGAAAAAAGGATCAATCATTTTTAGTGGGCTTTATTTTATTACATTTAGATACTAGTTGGTGTGTTAATTTGCATTTCATGAATATATGCAGTGTAGCAGCTTTAGCTTAAAGAAACATACAATCATATTTTCTTTCCATTTCTTTATATATTGTACTATTAAATATAGTAGGATTGATACAGACCAACACCACAACGGGAAATCATATCTGTATCTATGTTTAAAGGCTTGACTTAAAAATAAACTTTTTTAACATATTTACATTTTGAGAATGTAAAAGAAGTTGCTATGGGTCTTTGGTTCTTTTTGGATACTTTTTTTGTTTCCAATCTATCTTGCATCCCTACAGTTTTCACTTTTAAGAAAACAGCAAGTATCTACTGAGTGATATGTCAGAGGAAGCCTTTTTTCCCCAAAGTCAGCTGTAATGTAGATAGGGTGTGGACCTCAGAGTATAAGAAATGGAACAGAACCGTTCCTTTATAGCCGTTAATGGTGACATGTCAATAAAACAGTTGAAATGTGTACCATATTTTATGAAGTGAAATGCATTGCTGTCTTTCTTTGCAGGGGGGCTGTTTAAAGAGTGATTTTTTTAAAAATTTGATATAATTTTAAATTTACAGAAAAATTGCAAGAATAGTACAGGGAACTTACTTATACCCTTTACCTACATTCACCTATTGTTTGCATTTTGCCCCACCTGCTTTGCAATACATTCTCTCCACCCTCCCCTCCTTCTCCCTCCTCCTTCCCTCCTTTCCTTGTTTTCTTCCCCTTCCTACCTCACATAGGCATTTTTTTCCCTGAACCATTTGGCAACAATGTTGGGTACATTGTTCCTTTGCTCCTTACATACTTGGTGATTTCCTAAGAAGGGCTTTTTCCTACATGACCACTGAGCAATTATCAGAAGCATGTCTATATTTCAGGGTAGTGCAATAGGTGACTTGCTGATACTTGCATATTGGATGACTGAAAACCCGGTATGGGACAGAATTGTGTTTTTCATTACTGAACAGTCATGAGGTCTGCCCTTCATTTAGTAGATGTAGCCAAACTTTGAAAAAGGAGCCTTAGCATCTCTCTCAAGCCTTTATTTTTGTAGCTGCCCATAGCTGAGTGTGTGCACTTGCTCAGTCATCCCACTGATGCACTGTCTTGCTGGATTCTTCCACTGTCTTTGTGGCTCTCTATTCATGACAATTGCTACAGTCCTGTATTCCATACCTGCTCATTCATCAGGCAGTGGTGGGGTCCTCAGGCAGTGAACTTAATGCTGAAATCGTCATCTTAGTCATTGATTATGAAGGCTTTTATAGATAATTTCTATAAAGCTAGTTAAAATCTAGTTATTTTTGGATTTTGTATTTTAACAGACTCTTGAAAGTTTTGACAAAGGAAATTGCAGGGCAGGGCTATTATATCAAACTGAAACTCATTATTTGCAAATTACATCAAACAAACACTACAGTGACTCGAATGGAGAGCAAAGTTCAGAAACCACGGAGTCGTTGGGAGTGATGTGTCACATAATTGGCCCACCCTCATCTCTGCCCTTCAGCCTCTAGAGCACAGAGAGAATCACCAGGATGACCACTGTAAGCAGTAGTTTCAGAAACCAGTCATCAAGTTATAAAAGGTAGCTTTCTAGTCAGATACTGTGTAGGACTAGAGGGTAACCATGAATAGTACCTAACCAAATAAGGAAGCTTGAATTTTTTTTAATTTTCAAGCTTTCTTCATTTTCATGAAGATTATGGAATCAGAAAGAGAACTCTTAGAGATGTTCCAGCTCTACCTCTTCATTTTTTTGATGAGGAAGCTGGGACTAAGAGGTACTGACAACCCCAGCTAGTAAGTGGTAGAGCTGAGACTTTAACCCATGACTTCTGACTCTGGATTCAGTGCTTTTACATCAAATCGTGACTGATAGTCAGATTCTGCGATTACTGTAGAGAACATACTTTATTTATATGCAGAGATGCCAGTGTAAAAGTTCCCAGTTCTTTCCCAGAGTCCTTAACTCAGAAAAAGCACATTCCTTGTTGGAACTGTGTAACTACTATCACCCACTGTCACCTATTCCAACTTCCTTTGAAAGGAAGTTTACCTGCTTAAAACCTAAAGCCTCAAAAACAACCATCTCTGAGGTAGCATTTTGTTGGTGGTGCTGAAATTGTATTAAAAGTTGGTTGTAATATCTGCAGCATTCAAGAATAGAAAAAACATGGATTATAAAGGCAGATGGCCCTAATGAAATGAATCCCATCTACCACTTGGTGGCTTTGTAAACTTGTAAGTTAATTACTCTGAAATAATCTGATTTTTGGTTTGTGGAGTTGAGACTTCTTTTGTTTTTGTTTTTAGAGATGAGGATTAAGTTATATAATGTGTGTAAGAGTTAGCATATTACCTAATGCACTTAGTGGTTGTTTTCCTTTCCTTTTTTGAGTTTCTGGGACCCCATATTTTTTACATTAATCCTCCTTACAATAGCTCCTAACCACTGGTTTATACTTTTTGTTTAATCACTATTAAGGGGTAGGGGAGGAGGAGTATGCAAATCCTCTGTAGCAGTGCATTCTCTTTTTGGAAACTAATTACTGAAAGATTTTCTTGTATACTATGAAAATCTGCCTCCCTGCAACATGTGATTATTGCTCCTTAGTCTTCGTCAGACCTCTGGCTGTATGCTCAAGGTGTGGAAAACTCATGCCTTTCTAGATCATTTGGGCCTTATGTATTCCCCTCTTTCTCTGTTTTTCTTCTTGATTCTTTTTTCTTTATACCTATATACCTATGTAGGAGAAGTCTAAACCCATTTGTTCTAGTGGCATGTCATGACCCTGTTTTTTGATTGAGTTTGTTACTTCTTTGGCAGTCAGTCCAGGCTTTGACAGAGCAGTGAAGCTTTAATGATTTCTGGTCCATGTAGCTGATTAAAATCTGAGGTTGCTTTGATGTCAGCAGATGGTCAGTCTTGTTACTACTTTACAGCACGAGACTGGTTGTCAGAAATGCAGTCCTACCTCTTATTCTAGTTTCAGTCCTATGTACCTGCCTATACTCTAACACCAGTTCTGAGTCTAGCAATGGGTCAGTATTAAGTTCTTGTCTTATTAGTGTTACATGCACACTGCTTAAACATCCTGCCTGAACTCTGCTGCTAACTGGTCAGGTTCATGGGCCTGGGTTCCTGACTCGTGGTTGCCTAGATCTTGTCTGGCTCTCTGGTATTTTGTTCCCAAATCTCCTGGCTTGAGTCTTAACTTTGGCCCTAGGAAGGCATCCTGGTTTTAACCTCTTGGCTGCTTCAACCTGTAGTTCATGCTTTTTGTCCTCATTTTCCTGGATATTTCCAAGCCTTCTTCCTGGAGCTAGGTAGTTTCTTTCCGTTTAAGTTTCTTTCACCAGAAGTGACTAGGAGTATGATGGGCCCCCCCATCTGGGCCTGGCAATGGAATTGGCTACTTTTCTGATGGAATAATTAGGTTGGCAGTTGTCAGGAAAATTAGAAAGACTGTAGCATTAGCCTGAGCTCTGGCTGTATGCTCAAGGTGTGGAAAACACCTGCCTTTTTAGATCATATGGGCCTTATGTATTCCCCTTCTTTCTCTTTTTTCTTCTTGATTCTTTTTTCTTTATCCGAATAAGGTTGCCACCTCATTTTTATTCTGTGTTGTCTTTGCAAATCTGTATTGTAGGATCAGTAACTAGAACTAGAATTATTGAATTCAAGGACATGTGAATTTACATTTTTATAAATCTTACCAAATTGCCCTCCATAGAGGTTGCAACAATATATACTCTTACTAACAATGCGTATATCTTTTCCCATACTCTCAGTAGTAGTAGGTTTTATCAGACATACTCATTTAAAAAAATGTTTGTCATATTATGGCTTGATTTGCATTTTTTTTTATATGACCAAGATTGTATATTTAAAAAAATGTTTATTGACCATTTGTATTCCCGTTGTNTCTCAAGGTGAGGGGTGCCTGGGTGGCTCAGTCGGTTAAGTGTCCAACTCTTGATTTCCTCTCAGGTCACGATCTCACGATTGTGAGTTTGAGCTCCATGTCAGGCTCTGTGCTGACAACATGGAGCCTCCTTGGGATTCTCTCTCTGTCCCTTCCCTGCTCAAACTTTTTCTTTCTCTCTCTCTCTCAAAATAAATAAACTTAAAAATAAATAAGGCTCTCAAGGTGATTATAATATGCTTGAGAACCACAGCTTTACAAGATTTAACAGCCGATTAGATACTGGAATAATGGGCTATGTCCAAGATCTAGCCCAGGTGATATCATTAACAAATGGAGGAGCAATAGCTCATTTTATTAGGAAACTATAAATAGAACTTGGTTTTAGTTCTTTAATTTGAATTTTCATAACTCCAACCTTTTTTTTTCTTTTTTGCAGTTAAAATGGATGCAGTCAGAATTAAATGTTGAAGAAGTTGTAAATGACAGGAGCTGGAAGGTATAAAATAATGCTGTTTCTTGGAGGGAACTAGGAGGGAAACTGAACTAGCAAAGGGAAACCAAGGGAGGGGAGTAAGGAGTCCCTTGAAGCTCTCAAGAAGAATAGACATCCTTCATTTATAAGCAACTGAAAGTTTTAACTTTGAGAAGGATGCAGTTGGCATCCAAATACAGTCACCTTATAAAAATCAACTTTAGAGTCGTATGGTAGATTTCATGACATGCCATGGTAACAGAATTGGAGACATTTTGTATGTTTCCTAATACTAATTATGGGCATATTTGTTATTTAAGGTTATTAGTAGTTAACTCAGAACCTTCAATGGCCTTATTTGTTAAAATTAGCCTTTTAAAACCCCATTGGTTTGCATAAATTTTCATATCATTAACTATGCTTCATTAGCAATTTTTTACAATGGCTTGCTTTCTGACATACCTGATCACAAAACTTATTTGTACATAACTTTACTGATACCTGATAATAGAGCTTTTTATGGCTGCTAGGTTCACATGTTCCTTATTGCTACCTGCCTAGTTCTGAATAGGAATTATTGGAGGACCAGGATTCAAGGACTTTACCTGTAGTCAAAAATCACAAAATGCTGACTTCAGTTGTATGAAATGGTATATCTGTATACCCTTCTCTAAAACTTCAAAGATTTCCAAAGGGAAAAAAATCTATGAAATCTGAAAGAATGAGCTGAAAATTCTGTTTTATCCTTTGAAATTAAGCAATGGAATGAGGTTAAACACAGAGAGAGGTTAACTGAACCCAAACTAGAATGTACCAACTTGTAGAGCTAAGAATAAATTGCAGAGTACAAATTAATTGTCTTTGCTATATCACTTTTCTTTATTCTGTCCTCTCGGCCAGGATTTCCTATTCCTGCTCTTTCTACCAACGTGAGAAGGTGTTTACTGCTTGAAAAACTTTGGCGATATTTGTTCATTTATGTTCTACAGAGAGATAATATTTACTCTTGGGATGGGATAGGGAGGGTACAATGAATATCTGATTTGAAAAACCCAGTGGAGAAGTTGGTATATGTCAAATGTAGTGGGAGGAGTGAAGCATTTTTAGATTTGTTACTTGTTTTAAAGAAAATACACTCCACCCAGTCTATAAAAACCCAAGTTCTCTATGTGATTTAAAAAAAAAAAAATGTAGCTATCGTGCAGTAGGCCAGCAAAAGTTAGGAAGGCGTTTAGGAACAAGATTTGGAGAAGCTTGGCCAAGTCATACATGTCCCAACCATTGTGCCAAGGCCACTAATCTGAAGCCTCCCCTGGTTTGAGCATTGGGAACTTGAGGGAAATGTCAGGACTGGAAACCAACAAGAGATGAACTGTAAGACGAAAGGGCCAGAAAGAGTATATTTAATTTCTGTACTTTTTCTTTTAATTGTGAGTTAACACATACCAAAGAGGATATAACATGTTGAATTTAAGGAATATTGATAGAATGAACACTCATGTGTCTTCCACCCAGCTTAAGAGATTGAATAAACCAGTACCATAAAAGCTCCCTCTGTAGATTTTTCTTTTATTTTTATGGTAGTCCACAGTGGCCATTATAGGTTGTTTGTGTGTGTGCGTGTGTGTGTGTGTGTGTTTTAACCTTAAAAATGATTTGTTCCTTATGTCAATGAAGAATAAAGGTAAATTCTAAGAAGAAATTCTTATAGATTTTTGTAATTTTTTATTTGGACACTTAAAATTTTTAGACATGATTAAATATTTTTTAAATATTAAAGGATATATGGTAAAAAATTCTACCTCTCATTCCTCCCTTTCAGCCATTTCCTTTCCCTCTCCTTCTAAAAGGATGGCATATACTATTAGATATTTGCACATTTTCTAATTTTTTGTGAGTATACACACATTTTCCTGTTAGTTGCATGTATGGAACTATTACTGTCCACACTTTTTTTTCCCCCTTAATATATCTTGGAGGTCTTTTCAAATCAGAACATACAGAGCTTCCCTATTCTTTTTTATGTTTGCATTATATTCCACTGAATGGCTGTACCAAAATTTTTATTTAACACACTCCCATATTGACAGACACTGAGTATAGAATGTTCTTTTAACATTTATGATAGGTTATTTATTTAGGTTTTTAGAAAACAAGTTAAATAGAACAAAACATTTTATAAATTTACATAGTTTAACAAATGATTGCTCTCCCTTTAAGTATACCTACTTGTGAGAGGGATCTGCTATTCTTTTAGGAAATCACAACAGATAGCTAAGTAAAATCTGCATTGTAAAAAGAAGAAAAAAAGCTTTATCTCAAATTTATTTTTAGATATTTTTGTTTAACTGTCCAGAATATGGAATGAAAATGTTTGTTGGTTACTGTTACTAAATAAATAAGCAAGCTTGTGATGATTTTTTTCCTTGAATAATATGAATTTTATTAAAAAGTTAAAATTATCTCATAAATGGACATCAAAACCTTCTGTATTCTTAGCACTTGTAAGTCAGTTTGAACTGCTGAGGAAACTAAACAGATTTAGTTCTCTAAATCTGTTGACCTGGGATAAAAGTGGTTTTGTCCTCCTGAACCATGCTAAATTTAATTCAGTTCCAGGTTTGATTTATACAAGATGACTCAGTGACCTTTGTCTGTGTTTAAATATTTTAGGTGTTTAATGAACGTTGCCGAATTCACTTCAAGCCTCCAAAGAATGAATAAAAAGATACTTTTTTATAAAAGAACCAGGACATCTCATAAGAGCTAAGCATGACAGATATCAACAAGGTGGGCTTCCTAGGATGATTTCTGAGCCAACAGTCCAAGACCTTGTGTTGATTTCAGCCCCACTTAGCCAAGACCTTAAGTACAAATAATTCTGATAATTATGGAAAAATCAACTGTTATTTTATACTGATTCTGTAAAAAAAATGTTTTGTAACTATTAAAATAATTTTCTGACTCAGTGTACATATTTATTTGATTGTTTTCCAAGTTGAGATCATAAGTTCTTATAAGAGAAAATACAGTTTCAGTATCTGATTTTATTCTATTATACCTTTTTGATTTTTATAAATTTATTGGCAAGAACGTGGACCTTTTTTGGTCACTGATGATTTTATCTTTTTATTTATGTTTGTGGGGTTTATTGCTTCCATTAAGTAAGAGGGCAATATTATAAGCTGGATACCGTTCAAACAAACTTTCTTTTGGTACTTTAACTTATCTTGTTTTCATATGCAAAAACTAATTTTGGGTGGAATTTTCCTGGGCAATATTTCCAGGGGCAATGAAAAGGAAAATGGTAAAATAAATCTTAGAAAGGCAGAGGAGGGCTTGCATGATAGTATTCAAATGAGTCAGTAAATCTATCATTGCAGAATTCGGTCATTGGAGGGAAAGGATGACTTTCTAGTACAGGGTGACTGTATTAGTTTTCTTTTGGTACTTAACAGATTACCATAGTTTAGCAGCATAAAATCACATGCTTTTTATCTGTTTACAGTTCTGTAGGTCAGAAGTCCAGGACTGGGTTCTCTGCTTGGGGTCACATAGGCTGAAATCAAGTCAGGTAGGCTGGGCTCTTGTTTGGCGCTTCTACAGAAAGAATGTTTCTAGGCTCTTTCAGTTTGTTGGCAGAATTCAGACCCTTATGGTTGTATGACTGATGTCCCCATTTCCTTGCTGCTATCATAGGCCACTCTAAGTTCCTAAAAACTACCCACATATTTTGGCACATGGCCCACTCCTGACTAGCAATAGTGCATTGAATTCTTCTTTTTCTTGGAATTTGACTTCCTATTTTGCTATAAACCACACAAATTCTGCTTTCAAAAGGTCTGTGTGATTAGACTTGCAATGACAGTCTTCCTTTTGATTAACCCAAAGTCAGATGATTATAGCCTTAATCACACCTGCAAATCCTTTTTGCTAGGTAAGGTAACATCACAGATGTAATATCTCATGTTCACAGTCTAAGGTATTAGAGTGGGATGTCTTGGAGAGCTGTTTTAGGATTCTGCAAACCATAATGATTTAAACAAGCCATCTGGCTCTGGCACAGTTAGATTGACCAACTGGGTTGTAGGTAGGCATGTGTGTTGCATGTGTTGACCCTCATCGATTATGCATTTAGAAGTGAGCGATAAAGGTATAAAGTGCTCACCATTCTTTCAACAGATCTTTTGAGCACTGACTGTGCAGGTTAGATACCATCTTAAGCGTTAGGGATATTAATAAACAAAATCTACTTTTGTGGAGATTATAATCTAGTCTTCTTAGTAAGGAAAAGTGTCTTAGGACCAGCAATGTAAAAGATTTTCTATAGGACTTAAAGTGAATGGTGCCTGACAGAAAGTTGACATTTAATTTTTTTCTTACATCTGCATCTTTCAATTGAAAGGACACATGCAAGAAAAAAAGTAAGATTCAATAAAGATCTTCCTGATCCTCAGAAGGGAATTGAGAAACAATCCCTGGAAAGTATTCATAACAGTGTTTCCAGAATTTCAGGTCTGCTAGAATACTGTCTAGCTAATCCAATTATGTTAGTAGGATGCCCAAATCATCCCAATGTAACATGAAAAATGTGCAGTTATGGCAATGAGCAACTTTTAGTATAATGAGTATTAATATAATATGTTTAATTTGTGATGAATGGCATTTAAAGCTTCAAATATGAAGAGAAAGGGATGGCACACTATTCTTGAAAGTTGATTAGCCTGCTGAAACAGTGTCTTGCATATAATTGCTGCCTTAACAATAATAGTTGATTTTGTTGGCTTGAAGGATAGATAGGATTTAGTCAGAGAGAGAGGAAGAAGAAACGGAGTGCAAAAGTTCAGAGATGAGTTTGGCTTTTCCTTGACAGGACAGAAGATAGCCATAGAAGAAACACCAGTGATAATCCATCTTTAACAAGTGTTTGAGTATCTCGCGTATTGTAGGCACTATTAGCCAATATGAATACATCACTGAACAAAACAGATAAAAAAAAATACCTGCCCTTAAAGAACTTACATGTGGTAAGGGAGACAGAGAATATTAAAGAAGTAAATTATATAGTATACTAAAAGGTGATAAAGCTACATAACAAAAAAAGAGAATCTGGAAGGGGGAGTGGAAAGTGGGTGGCAAATGGCTTATTTCAGCTGATTAGAGAATATTATAATGTCCTTGTCTTTGAAAAGCTAATTTAAATGCAGACTGAAATATACCAAATAAGTGCAGTAATAAAAAGGAAGTTTTCTAATAAGTCATTTTCTCTCTCTCTCTCTCAGTAAGCTCTGTACCCAGCAGGGCTCAAACTCAATCCTAAGATCAAGAGCCATATGCTCTACCAACTGAGCCAGTCAGGTGCTCCAGTCATTCTCTCTTTTTTTTATAAGGTTTTTTTTTTTAATGTTTTATTTCTTTCTAGGAGAGAGAGAGAGACAGCGTGAGCAGGGGAGAGTCAGAGAGAGAGGGAGACACAGACTGAAACAGGCTCTAGGCTCTGAGCTGGCAGTCAGCACAGAGCCCGACGCGGGGCTCGAACCCACGAACCGCGAGATCATGACCTAAGCGAAAGTCGGACGCCCAACCGACTAAGCCACCCAGGCGCCCCCGGTCATTCTCTCTTTTAAGTTGTGCTTCAAAGATAACTGGTTTGGGACTTGGTGTGATAATGTACCCAGTGCTACCGCAGTAGTCTTTGCTTGTGTGCCGTCCTACCTATTTAAGACCATGCAGGGATAACTTGTAAACTGGAAGATTAGTTCAATTTGTGGTCTTGTTTCAAATCAAGAAAAATGAATATTATGCCTAGAGTTACGTGCTAATCAAATGTTAGCGATTACTTAGGTTACTCCTGATTTCTCTGTGGACTTAGCCTAATAGTTAAGCCTTGGTTGTCCCTTAAAAAACAAAAACAAAACACTGCTTATATAGTTGAGCGTGAACATTGAAGTGTAAAGAAAACAGTCAAAAAGTGACTAGTGATAGTGGCAGCATTTCTAGAAGAAGGCTAATTTACCCAACAACATTATTTCTGGGGAGGAAACAAAATGTTAATGAGGTTTAAGCCAAGATAGCTTCCAGCTTTTGAATGCAGTGGCCAGCTGAGGGTAATCCCTGTAAAGGGAAGAAGACTTAGCCTAGGTGAATTTGTGGGTCTCCTGATGCATAAGAGCAAATCCACTGGCACTTAAAGATAGTTGCTGTAGATGGAGTGGTTTTTCTCCAATTTTAAAAATTGGCAGGCAAAATTTGACTCCTGCTTAAAATTCTTCCGTGGCTTCTCCCCAAGGATAAGTACCAAGTTCTTAAAATGACTTTTGAAGTCTTTTATGCTCCGGTTTGGGCTTACCTCTAACCTCATCCCTCTTTACAATGCACTTTATTCCCCACTAGGAGGAAACTACTTCTGTTTCTAGAAAAGACCCAGTGTTAGCTCGGAACTTCAGCATATGCACTCTTCTCTGGCCAACTTTTCCCCATGCTTCATGTCTCAACTATCGCTTCCTTCAGCAAACTTTTTCTGACCTCTCAAATACAACTTAGGGGTCCTTATTATGTGCTCCCATGATAAACACTTCTATCATGATCTTTATCATGCTCTTCAATTGCTGGTTTACCTCTACCCCACCAGTTTTGGAGGGCCGGTGCTGTAGATACTCAGTGCTTGGGATAATTAAGCCTGAGACACAGCTAATTTTCTGCTCTACTTCCATTTTCCTCTTCCTGATCAAAAGCAGTGAGGTAGTTTTTGAGATATAAGTAGAAGACTATTGGGGTATTTTGGGGAAACTTACCTGATGCAAGCATTGACCTTTTCTCCTCCTTTTTTCCTGGAGTATGGTTAGGGTTCCTAGAAATAACAAGGACAAAGAGCTATGTTCACGTGGTAATGAACATGAAGATAAAACCACATACTGAGGATGGCTGAACAGAAAGAGAGAAGGAGACTGGATCATTGATGGCATTGTGGCTTGCCATTCCAGCCCTGAGCTATCTGTGTCTCCAAACTTATTATTAAGTGAGGGCAGGAACTTGTAATTTTTTCATTCATATCAAGAGAGGGTCATATCAAGGATGGTTAGCTTATTTGGTTAAGCCTTTTTGTTTAGGATTCTGTCACATGGAGCCAAATGCAGCCCATAAGTGGTATGTTCAGTGAACGAACAGTATACTGTTACTAATAATAGCTCATTTGTTCATTGCTTACTATAAATTAGAAGGTGAACTTTGAGAGATTCTAATAGGTAAAGGCTAGAGAAGACCAGTCCTATATGAAGGAATGGCCAGAAGTGTGTGAAGGAATTTAGAGGAAATTCATCTTCTTTCCATAAGAAGAATGTCTCAGCATTAAGAGCTAGTCCAGGGGTGCCTGGGTGGCTCAGTCGGTTGGGCGTCCGACTTCGGCTCAGGTCATGATCTCACAGTTTATGGGTTCGAGCCCCGTGTTGGGCTCTGTGCTGACAGCTAGCTCAGAGCCTGGAGCCTATTTCAGATTCTGTGTCTCCCTCTCTCTCTGACCCTCCCCTGCTCACGCTGTCTGTCTCTCTCTCTCAGAAATAAATAAAATAAAAAACATTAATTAAAAAAATTTTTTTAATTAAAAAACAGGACCTGTTCATTTCTTGCTTCCTAAGGATTTAGGTCAGATCTCATTTAAATATTGCAACACAAATGCAGAGTCCCCCCGCCTTTTTCTTTTTTGCACAATTGTTAAACTTACATTAAATCTCCCTGTCCCTCTCTCTCTCTCTCCTCCTAATCAATCATACCTTATTTCTCTGAGGACAAAATATTCCTGTCTGTCCATCCATCCATCCAACCAATTCAAACAATTCTTGCATCCATATGTTTGCCATGTGGATCAGATACCAGCCACACCACAGCCCTTTCTAGGGAAGATTCTGGCCCACAGTTCTTACTGAAAGAGCCCCTCTATGTAGCCTGTTTTACACTATGCTGATTCTACCAGGGCTGCGCAACTGCCCAAAAACTGCCAAACCTTAAGTTGGCCAGTGTCTGAGGACATGTCCTGGGGCAGGAAGGTGATCTGGACAATTACATTCTTCAAAGGTTTGAACCAAGAAATACTGACAAAATGATATAGTTAAGCAGTCGGAAGAGAGTGAAGCTTGAAGGAAAGTAATGTGGTACAATAGGTGCCATGATGGTCAAGTGTTCTGAGAAAGCAGGAGCTGTGAGGATGCAAATCATGAAGCAAAGAAAATTATACAGAAGAAAGAGTGTCAGTGAGAACTGGCAGAAAAGTGGACAGACACAGGTGCAGACAGCTGCTTGGGAAATAGCTGAACCCATTAATAATGTAAAAACTCACATCCATTGCTCCTCAGGTTCTTAGCTGCCTTGGATTCTGCTTCTTGGATCTCCAGTTATGAGACCCAGTTTTGTATAGATCCCCCTTCACAAGCGCTGGTTGTTTGGCATTTCCTAGATTCCTAAGCAGATGCATCTTTATGATAAATCCCTGCATTACATAATATAAATTCTCTTGAATCAAAGGAGCCTATCAAGAACGTTCCCACTGAGTCAGCTGACCAACTAGTATCTCCTTGTTCAAGTAATCCTTTGACATTAGGACAATTTTTCCTCATCCAGTACTTCCTCATATTGTCCTTTAAAGCACTGGGTATGTGCTTGGATAGTTCCTTGGGAGAAACTCCTCACTGTGTCTGAACTTCAAATTCCAGCAAGGGAAGCCTCGCAAGCCTTCAGGGTCCAGGATGAGCCTTTGGCTTTCTCCTAAAATAAACCAGGTAGAAATTGACAGAGTCACTTCTTCAGGTAAGTGAAGAAACCTATTTCCCAAGATGGGACAGAAAGGCATAGCCTAAAATCCCGAGCAGTATCACACCAGTAATGGTCATTTAAAAACACAGTCTGTGGCACAGAATTTGGGAGGGCCTGACAGACAGCTGGGGTGGAGTCCTTCACCCCTGCAAGGCAAGAGTACACATTCAGTTTCTCTCTTTGGGGTTAGACAAAATAATTTTTGCAGTAGATTACAAATTCTTGCTCCCAGATTCTATTTCAAATTTGGTTGGGGGAAATGCTTCAGAAATGCAATTTTCCCTTTGGTTGCAATGGTACTGTAAAGGAAGCCAAGTTTTTTTGGGAGAAGCTTATGCCTTTATTTGGATAAGCCTTAAATGGCCAATGAACTTTTGAAGACTCTATCAGCTGGATAACCTACAATTATTCAGTTATAGATATATTTTCTTTTGTTATTCTAGGACACCCATCAGTTCTTGGGAAATAAGTCCAATTGTTCAAATACCATTTCTTTAGTTTTTTCTTCTTTAAGATTGTTTACTTATTTATTTTGAGAGATTATAGGGTTTGTTTGTTTAGTGTGTGCGCAGACAAGCAGGGTTGGGGGAAGGAGAGAGAGAATCCTAAGCAGGCTTCACGCTGTCAATGCCGAGCCAGATGTGGGACTTGAACTCACTCACAAATCAAACTGTGAAATCATGACCTGAACCAAAGCTGGACACTTAACCGACTGAGCCACTCAGGCGCTCCCACCCCTGCCTCACCACTTCCTTGGTTTTTAAAGTAAGCCACTCCCTTTAGTAAATTATCTTCTATGTTAAAATTGTTTTTCATTTTTAATTTTTTTTAATAGTTTATTTTTGAGACAGAGAGAGACAGAGCATGAGTGGGGGAGGGGCAGAGAGTGAGGGAGACACAGAATCCGAAACAGGCTCCAGGCTCTGAGCTGTCAGCACAGAACCCATCGCGGGGTTTGAACCCACGAACTGCGAGATCATGACCTGACCCGAAGTCGGATGCTCAACTGACTGAGCCACCAGGCCCCCCTAAAATTGTTTTTTTTTTTTTAAGTTTAGTTTTTCAACAATAGTAAAATTTTTCAACAGCATTTAGTAAGTGAAAAATTATTTTCATACTTTTTATTTTACTTGGGCTAAACAGATTTCGGTCATATTTTCTGACATTTTGGCTTTTTTCTGTTTTCATCATCTTGTTTTATGTTGGTCTCAGCCTATCAATAACCAGTGTTGTGGCTGTACCAGCAGTTGGAGTTATTATTTTGATTGCAAGACATCCTTCAGCTCTTTAACAATAACTATCAGGAAACTTTGGTGGGGGGGAGAACCTGAAAATATATAGCACACCTGGGACCACAAAGCAAAGTCACAGAGTTAGAGAAAGTGACATTGCATGGCCTAGAGTTCTGCTTTTATTGGGATTGAGGGTGAGGGCCTAGGGTTTTGTGGGCTCACTCTTTATTGGTGAATTTTAAATGTAAGAGTGGAAATTTATTAAAAACAATTTTTTTTTAGTCTTTATTTATTTGAGAGAGAGAGAGAGATAGAGAGAAAGTGTGAATGGGGGAGGAACAGAGAGAGAGGGAGACACAGATTCCAAAGCAGGGTCCAGGCTCTGAGCTGTCAGCACAGAGCCTGATGTGGGGCTCAAACCCATAAACTGAGTTCATGACCTGAGCTGAAGTCAGATGCCTAACCAACTGAGCCACCCAGGTGCTCCAAGAGTGGAAATTTAAAGCATGGAAGAGTAAGAAAACAAGTGGCCCAAATAGTTCTTTATTTGAATCAACCAAGATTTCTAAAACAAGGGAGCCCACATTTGGGGGAGGCAGCTTGGTTCTTTAGCTAGTCTGTGTTCGAGATAGCCAACTGAGAAAAGGATGAGTATTTGAAGTGGATGCCTCCCCAAAGCTCAAGTCAGGCACTCACATTACAAAAGCAAAACAAAAAACAACTCTCAGGGTATACCCTACACACTTCTTCAGTTGTTTTTTTTTTTAATTTTAAAAAAGTTTATTTTTGAGAGAGAGAGCAAACGGGAGCGGTAAACAGAGGGAGAGAGAGAATCCCAAGCAGGTTCTGCACTGTCATCACAGAGCCTAATGAGGGGCTCAGACTCACAAACTGAGAGATCATGACTCCAGCCAAAATCAAAAGTCAGATGCCCAAATGAGTGAGCCACCCAGGGGCCCTAGTCTGTTTTTAACCTACCATACCTACCATCAGAGAGATAAAGGTTTTGTAATAAATTTTAAGCTTTGAAATAAATTCTTAATTTTATTAGGGCAAGTATTTTTCCTTTTCCCTTTATATCACTATAATACTCAACCCTAGCTGAGCTAAGAATCATTTGAACTCTGTCTCAGATTCTTATTCAGTTGGTCTGCATGGGGCCCAATTTGGGACTTTTAAAAATTTATGAATTAAGTAATTCTAACATGCAGGGATGATTAAGAATCACTGCACACATTACTTAATCTTTCCCCCTATTTATTCCTCTTTGTTACTATGTTCTCACTAATATGAAGTCTATTTAACCAGCAACAGGATATGTTTATTCATTTATTCAAGTCTGTTATTTCTGACAGTGAAGAGCTGCAATTGTCTTTGCATATGTTCTGTATGTCCCTTATTAGAGTAAGTCTTAAACATGTGGTATATTCAGATTAGTATATTACCAAATCAGGATAAAGTACAAATAAATCCAATCAATCTGATTTTAGAGTTTTGTATATCCTTGACCAGCTGCTCTGAGTTTACAGCTATAGATGTTTGGGTCCATCTTTGCATTGCTCAGAAAAGGATTCTTATTATTAGGCCAGTGGGATCATTTCTGGTAGTTCTTGTTACCTAAGAACCCTACTAACATTAGCCAGCCAGTGGAGATCTTTTAGTTCACTGATTGAACTTAATATCTATGTGCTAGGGGCTGAAGGCAGATGAATAGGACAGTTTCTTTATTATGAAATATCTAGCAGTGAATATATACATTCACTATTTCAAGCTCTCCCTTGCCTCCTACAAGGGTCAGAATAGCTGAGCAAATGAATTCTAAGCTTGTGTTAGTAGAGTGTAGGGGTTAAGGACATTGTTCTTGGAGGCAAATAGCCTGGGATCATATCTTCACTTTATTAACTAGCCATGAGGCCTTAGGCAGTAACTTAGCCTCTGTACACATAGTCTTCTGTAAAAAGGGGTAGTAACAATATATATGTCATGAGGTTGTTATGGGAATTAAATGAATGATATATGTAAAGTCTTTAGAACACTATCTGATATATAATAAACAATATATACTGTTATTATTTGGGGTACAGGGGGATTGACAAGTGGCACTACTAGGGTGATGAACAGAGTGCAGAACACAGAGGGAGACGTTATTTAGTGCATCTTTAAAACCAATGTCTTCTTTTCCCTTCTCTTTCTCTCCTTTGTCCTTCCCTTTCTTCCACTTCTTCCTTCTCTCTCCTTCCTAACAATTCAGCCCAAAATCCATTAGGTAGGCCCAAGGAAGGAATACTATGGACAATTATATACCAATAGATTAGAGAATACAGATGAAATCAACAAATATTTTAGAAAGACACAATACCAAAACCAACTCAAGAGGAGTCAACTAAATAGACCTATAACAAGTGAAGAGATTAAGTTAGTAATCAAAAACTTCCCATAAAGAAAAGCCCAGGCCCAGATAGCCTCATTGCTACATTCTACCAAACATTTGAAGAAGAATTAATACCAGTCTACCAAAACTCTTCCAAAAAGCAGAAGGGAGAGGAAAACTTTTCATCTCATTCTATGAGACTGGTATTACTTAGATATGAAAACCAAAGATATCACAAGAAAACTACAGATTAATATCTCTCAAAAATATGGATGCAAAAAATCCTCAACAAGATGCTAGCAAACCAAATATAGCACATGAAAAAGAACTATATATCATGACCACATGGGACTAGGAATGCGAAGTTGGTTTAACATTCACAAATCAGTTAGGGGTGCCTGGGTGGTTCAGTTGGTTAAGCATTTGACTTTTGATTTCAGCTCAGGTCATGATCTCATGGTAGTGAGATTGAGCCCCAAGTCAGTCTCTACCCTGGGCATGGAGCCTGCTTAAGATTCTCTCTCTTCCCTGTGCCCCTCCACTGTTTGCTTGCTCTCTCTCTCTTTCTCTCTTTCAAAAATAATAATAAATAAACAAGTAAATAAATAAATATCAATTAATGTAATACAGCATAGTGAAAGAATAAAAAGCAAAGCCACATGAACATCTTAATAGATGCAGAAAAAAAGCATTTGACAAAATCCAATATCCTTTCATAATTTAAAAAACTCAAAAAACTAAAAAAAATGTCATCATCTTGATAAAGGGCATCTTCTAAAACCCCACAGCTAACTTATCACTAAATAGTGAATGACTAGATGCTTTCTTGCTAAGATCAGGAACAAGACAATATACACTCTCACCACTTATATTTACCTTTGTACCAAAAGTTATAGACAGTGCAATTAAGGAAGAAATAAAAGATATCCTGACAGGAAAAGAAGAAGTAAAACTAGCTCTCTTTGCAGATGACATGATCTTGTTGTATATGACAATCTTAAGAGGGGTGCCTGGATGGCTCAGTCTGCTAAGCTTCCAACTTTGTTTCGGGTCATGATCTCATGGTTCGTGATTCCAAGCCCCACATTAGGTTCTGCACTAACAGTGTGGAGCCTGCTTCAGATTCTCTCTCTCTCTCTCTCTCTCTCTGCCCTTCCCCTACTTGCATTCTCTCTCAAAAATAAATAAATAAACTTAAAAAAAGAAAATGCTAAGAAATTTACCAATAAACAAATTCAGCAAGATTGAAGAATTCAAGATCAATATACAAAAAAATTGATTGCATTTCTATTGCATGCAATGAACAAGCCAAAATGAAATTAAGAAAACAATTTCATTTATAATAGCATCTATAAGAATAAAATACTTAGAACTAAGTTTAACAAATAAGTGCAAAATTTATACTCTGAAAACTATAAAATGTTGTCAAAAGAAATTACAGAAAATGTAAATATTTGAGGAAACAGCCCGTGTTCATGGATTGAAAGGTTTGATATTGTTAAATGGAACTACTCCCCAAATTGATCTACAGATTCAACATAATCTGTATCAGAATCCTAGCAGACTGAAATTTATAACCTATTTCTAAAATTCATATAGAAACTCAAAGGATCCAGAAGAACCAAAACATTCTAAAAAGAGAAAAACAAAATTGGAGGATTCACACTTATTGATTTCAAAACTTACTACAAGGCAACAGTAATCAAGAAAGTGTAGTACTGGCATAAGGAAAGACATGTAGATTAGTGGAATAGAATTGAGGATCTAGAAGTGAATTTATGTGCCTGTGATCAACTGGTTTTAACAAGGATGCCAAGACCATTCAATGTAGAAATGAAGAGTCTTTTCAACAAATGGTGGTGGAACAACTAGATAGCCACTTGCAGAAGAAGCAAATTGGATCCTTTCTTCATACAATTTATAAAAATTACCTCAAGGGGCGCTTGGGTGACTCAGCTGGTTAAGCGTCTGACTTGGTTTCGGCTCAGGTTATGATCTCATAGTTTCATGAGTTCGAGCCCCACATCTAGCTCTCTGTTGGCAGCCTGGAGCTTGCTTGGGATTCTCTCTCTCCCTGTCTCTCTCCCTCCCCCACACATGCTGTCTCTGTCTCTCTCAAATAAATAAATTGAAAAAATTAACTCAAAGGGGATTAAACACCTAATGTAAACATTAAAACTACATAACTTTTAAAAGAAAACATGGGAGTGAATCATCACGTGTTTGGATTTGGCAAAGGATCCTTAGATTTGACACCAAAAACACAACAACAAAAGAAAAACAGATAATTTGGATTTCATTAAAATTAAAAACTTTGGGGGCACCTGGGTGGCTCAATCGGTTAAGCGTCCAACTTTGGCTCAGGTATTGATCTCACGGTTTGTGGGTTCAAGCCCCGAGTTGGGCTCTGTGCTGACAGCTAGCTTAGAGCCTGAAGCCTATTTCAGATTCTGTATCTCCCTCTCTCTCTGACCCTCCCCTGTTCATGCTCTCTCTCTCTCTCTCTCAGAAATAAATATTTTTTAAAAATTTTTTTAATTAAAAACTTTGACACTTCAAAGGACAGCATTGAAAAGTAAAAAGAACAATAGAATGGGAGAAAATATTTACAAATCACATATCTGATAAGGGACTTGTATCCAAAATGTGCAAAGAACTTTTACAACTCAATAATAAAGATAAATAGCCTGATTAAAAAAATTAAAAAAGGATCTGAATAGACCTTTCTCCAAGGAAGATATGCAAATGTATAATAAGATCATGAAAGATACTTGACATTATTTGTCATGAGGGAAATGTAAATCAAAACTGTAATATGCTATCACTTCATCAGGATGGGTTGACTCAAAAAGGCAGATAATAACACATGTTGAGAATATGGAAAAATTCAAACCTCCTGTACTGCTGTTGGGGTTGTAAAATGGTGTATCTACTTTGGAAAACAGTCTGTAAGTTTCTGAACAATTAAACATATAGAAACAATTTCACTCTTAGGTATATACCCAAGAGAAATGGAAACATGTATGACAAAAAATATGTGCAAATGTTTATACATTATTCATGGTAGTCAAAAGGTAAAAGCAACTCAAATATCCATCACCTGATAATTGATAAACAAAATGTAGTATGTCCATAAAATTAAATATTATTTGGCCATAAAATGGAATAAAAACATTGGCACATGCTACAACATAGATGAATCTCAAAAAAATTATGCTAAGTGAAAGAAGCCATTTGCAAAAACCCATATGTGATTTCATACATGTGGAATATCTAGAACAGACAAATCTGTAGAGACAGAAAGTAAATTCATCATTGCTTAGGAGTGAGGATGTGGAGGAGGATGGGGGATGTTAGCAAAAGGTACGGTTTTCTTTTTGAGGTGATGAAAATGTTCTAAAATTGGCTATGTGATAGTTGCACATATTTTAAAATATACTAAAAACTATTGAATTGTATACTTTAATTGGGTAAGTTATATGGCGTATAAATTATATCTTAATAGAGATGTTAAAAAATTCTGAGAAAAAAATGGCAATTAAATGGAACATTTGGTTTTGGACTGGAACTTTTAGCACTAAAAGACGTTTTGGGAATAATTGAGGGGACTGAATGTTGTCTGGGGATTAGATGTTAGCAAACGTACTAACAGTACATTAACTATTGCTTTTAGTACATTAACTAAAATCAGTTAATTTCCTGATTTTTATGGTTATATTTCAGTTGTTCAAGAGAAAAAGCTTGTTTGTAAGAAATGTACACTAAAGTTTTTGTTGGTGAGAGGGCATCGCTGTAGGTAACTTACTCTCAAGTGTCTAGGGAAAAAAGATTTTTTGCAACTTATCTGTTAAATGTACACTAAAGTTTTTGTTGGTGAGAGGTCATCGCTGTAGGTAACTTACTCTCAAGTGTCTAGGGAAAAAACAGATTTTTTACAACTTATCTGTTAAGTTTGAGGCTATTTCAAAATATAAATATACATATATATTTTTAAAGTTTGTTTTTATTTATTTTGAGAGAGAGAGAATGCATGAGGGGGGATGGGCAGAGAGAGAAGGAGAGAGAGAATCCCAAGCAGGGTCCACACTATCAATGCAGAGCCCAATGGGGGACCTGAACACACAAACGGTGAGATCACCACCTGAGCCAAAGTTGGATGCTTAACTGACTGAGCCACCCACTTGCCTCAAAATATAAATATATTTTGGAAAATACCTGATTTAATTTTTTAAATGTGAGGCTAGGGATGGAATATTGGATTCTCAGCAACCATAGGGAACTGAACACTCATGATCTAGTCTGTCTATGGTGGGAATGGTGGTGGTGGTGGTGGTCTTATCCTTTGACTTTAAGAAAGAAAAGAGAATTACTATTAACACAATAGAAGAGAAATAGTTGAAGAAATCTATTTATTTGAAAATAAATGCTTCTTTATTGAAATTTACATGTTTTAGCAGGAATCATTGATCAGTAGCCAGTGGAAAATACCAGACGACTTTTGGAAAATGCTGTTAAAAGCCTGTCAGCTCATCGTCCTCACTTTTGCCAGTCTGGTAACCAGTAAGTGTCAAAGACGAATCTTGTACTGGAAGACCTTTGAATACTTTAATGTGAATATACCTATTATCACCTACTTGCACCTAAAAGATAAAAAAAGAAAAAAATGAAAAGGAGATTCATTCAAACGGACCTCTGTCAAGTGAAAGATCTACAGACTATAAAACTTTACTGAAATAAGCTTTTTGGGAACAGCATTTCTAGACCAGCATTCTTAGACCCTTGATTTTCATAAGTCTGCCATCTTATTTTATGAGGAAGGGTGTGGCAAGAGGCACAGGCCCTTATTTTATTTTACTTTATTTTATATTATTTTATAATTTCCTCCTGTTTGGGCACAAATGAAAGTTCAGAATTGCATTTCATTTTCAAAGATGCACAGAGCAAGAAAACAAGTGACCATCATTTTGTTGATTTTGTTTTCTGACTTCCAAATTGGGATGTTTTATTTGCCACATAGTTTGAGAAGGGAGGAGAAAATCAGAATTATCCTAGAAATTTTGGGATGTGTGGTGCTCATATCTATATTAGAACCTACTTTATAAGTGCCCCCTAGTATAACTGAGCAGGGCCCAGGAAGTGGACCGTGTAGTGTCCCTCCTAAAATAAAGGGATCATGCTGGGAAGTCATTGGTATGAAAATTGAAAAGGTAGTTTGGGCATGAATCTGGGACCTAGAAAATCATGGTAGGAATTTCTACCTTTGTTCTTGGTTGAAACAATAAAAATTTATCTTATGAGAATATTTTTTTATATTCTGATATTCCTTCCTAATTAATAAATACCATTATCAAATGTTTACTGTGATTCAGAGGCTATGATGAGCAGTTTATATACTTCTTACTATAAGGCCTGAAGAAAGGTGGAACAAATGACAGTTTTAGAGATGCAGAAGCAGATTAGGAGACATAAAGTAATTTTCCATAAGTTTCTCAGTTAATATGTGACAGAGTCAAAATCAGAATCCAAACTCTAACATTGATGTTCTTTTCACTCCACAGTGTAACCTTTTAAAAGCATTTATTCTGTACTTGGAACAGGGCATCAGCCTTTTTATACATTATTAGATGCAGTACAGCCAGAAGTTAAGCATCAGACCATCTGGATTCAAATCCTAGCTCTGCTTTTATAATTGTTTGACCTTATTAGTTACTCCATCTCTCTGGGGCTCCGTTTTCTCATCAGTAACCCAAGGGAAATGATCATACTTATCTCAAATTTGTTGAGAGGATTAAAAGAGATAGTACATGCCCAGTTCTTAGAGCATATTATAAGTGCTCAGTAAATTTCTAGTTCATTTATTCCACACAACACCTGGCAAAGTAGGTTATTATTTGCACAGGGAAGACAAGGGCATTGAGGCTCAGAGAAGATGAGCAACTTCAATTACACAAGCACTGACTAGTGGAACAAGTCAAACAAGGGTTCAAGGGTGCCAGAACTGTCTGACACCAAAGCCTGAAGCCCTTCCATTCTACCACCTGCCTCTTAATAGATACTTGAGAAAGAACAGAGGTCACATCACCAGCAAGACCTTAAATGTAGAGAGTGGTTCAAAGCAGAGATCAACAACTAGATAAGATGGCCAGGAAGTAATGAAGGAACTGTAATCCAATAGTAGAAATTTGACCAGGCAGGTGGTCTTAATGGAAGAAATTTTCAAGTTTTCTGATAAGCTTTTAAGGACATACATGAGCTGGTTAATATATGAACTTTATGAACTTGGGCTAATCATAAATTATTAAAACAATGATCCCAATTTTGATGACATGTTTCTTGTCTTTCAACAAAATCATTTTTAACTGGAGAACATTCTTTTTTAGCTGTGAAGAAAGCAGATTGAGAAGGGAGGAAACAATGCCAGCGCTTTCTGAGGATAATGCAGGATCTCATTCATGTGCACCACCTCAGGACCTGGCATGTACTAGGAGCTCAAATTTCCTATGCTTAGCTGGTTAGGACTATTTTATTTTTTGGCTCAAAACATTTTTCAAAAATGTTATATCTTAAATAGTTATTAATTGTTAACGAGAAATAAGCCAGAGTGTATGTTGGTCAAATGGTTTTGTAAAGATTAAGTAAATGCATTTGAATGTCTGTTGTTATTATTTATTAAATCAGAATTGTCATCTCAATACAAAAGGATGAAAATGGTTCCTAAATATCTATGGTTGATTTGAAATGGTTCCCTCTCAACTTATCTTCTTCCATTATAACTGGATAGTGCATCATTTAATTTATTGATATAGCTATAAAATTAATCTTAACATTATTTTAAATGTTCCACTGTTTTAAACTACACCTACAGTGTCACAAATTGACTTCACTTATTTGAATTGCCAAAATTATTCAAATTGTGTTATTCAAAATGCTATGTAAAGGACAAAAGCAGTTTAAGTTATCTTCTCACCTTAAATTTTAGGACTTAAAGTCCTTCCTAAAATCCATTTAATTAGATATATAGAATCACAAAGCTTTGAGATAGAATAAGCTTCAAGATAGCAGTGGTCCAACTTCATGCCTTCAGGCAACTGAGATACTATCCCCCCACTTCCCATAAGAAGCAGCCATAGCCACAAATTAAACATGTTTGGAACTGTTATGAAATCTCTTTCTATACAAATTATGAAAATTTATAAAATGTAATTGTCATTTAGAAGGACTCAATATAAGAAAGCTTTCTAAATTCACAGGAAACATGGTATAAATATCCCATCATCTACCAAATTTGAGAGTCTACCACTTAGGAAGTTTCATGTGGAGTAAGCATCTTCATTTAGTACAACCAGAAGGGACAAAATATATGGCAGGGGTGACAGGGAACATCACATAAAATGAAATACACAGTATCTTTTAGTGCCAAGGTGGATGTTGAACTCTAACCTTAATGTAGTAATTTATTCCAGCAACCACTTGAGTTTTGTACTCTATAGCTTCAAATTTCTGGTAAGTCTCATTTGTTTTTTCTTCAAGCTGAGATTTAACCTTAAGAAGAGAAAAGAGGAAACACGTTATCAAAGCTATATTAGACTCCATTTATGTGATTTACAAACCTGGAAACCTTGTGTTTCTGAAGGTCCTCACACATGATAATGAGAGCTATTTCCAGTATTTCAAGGAAAAGAAAGCATCTACCTTTAATAAGATTACATGAGCTAACTAAAATCTCAAATTTTGTTGCTTTAAGGCTGAATTTACATCAACTTGTGGCAATATAGCAATATGCTAACGTTTTCACTAGTAAAGCTTTAATATATATACCTTTGATTAATAAAGATGGGAGAGCTATAATTACTACTTAAAATTTTTTATTTTGAAATAATTTCAGACTCAAAGTTACAAAAATAGTGCCAGGATCCTTAATTTAATCACATCTCCAAGTCTCTTTGCCATGTAAGATAACACATTTACAGGATTCAAGGATTAGGATGTTGGCCACCATTCTGTCTACTACCGGTGGATTATAAGCTTTGTTGGCAGCATTCCCAAACCAGACATGACAAGGGTCTCAAACTCAATATGTGAACTTCCACTGGATCTACCAGTTTTCAGTATCAGTCCTTCATTCCTGCCCTCAGCTGGGCCTGAGAATGCTAGTGTCCACTGTGTTCTGACTCAGCTTCTGCTACGAGTAAATCACCAGAATTCTGTGAGGGTGGAGGATGGGTAATAGCTTATCTTTCAGCTTGGAAGAGAGTGAGAGGGAAGGATCTGGGGGCAAGCTCCTCATACAGATCTGTCATCTATTCTCCTGGTGTTAGCCTTATGTCTCACTCTTGTCATCATAAGTTTCTGGCATTGCTAGTACTTGGGCCATTTTGGAATTCTGCACCATGAATCCACTTACTTCTGGCTCATCATTCCCCTCTGTGGTTTCGGCTTTGTTTAGATGGTCCAGTAATTTTCCATTATTCACCTGTTTTCCATCTTCCAAAGTTTTGTCAGTATCTCTGCGGTGGTATTTGCCTATCTCGTGTTGTCTTTCTATTTGTGGCTTTGTACCCACAATATTTAGCCCACAATATTTTCCCACTATTTAGAGGGAAATAGATGTGTATGTTTGATATACTTTGTTTATTGGGAAGTTGTCTCCCTGCCCATCACTAAAGCATTTTACGTGTTTTAGGCAGGTCTCCCATGCATCTAGGGTTCTCCCAAGGCCATATCAAGTCCTTCCCTTCAGTGGGCCAGAGGTACTGAATCCTTTTCTATCAGCACCTCAGTTTGGGTACCAGAACTGTTTTCAAAGATATAGACATTTCCAAACTCTTTGAATTCTCAGACTACTTTTGAGGCTACAACACTTCATGGACCACCACCCATTTCTCCTGTGACCTTCAGAATAGATGGGAAGAATGTGATATTGCTTTCTTGAGATGGAAAATAAAGCTCCAAAGTGGACAAAGGAAGGAGACAAATCATGAGGAAAAAAAGAAACCAAACAAAAAGAAATTGGAAGAGGTAGGGTGCAGGAGAGAGGGAAAAAGTAGACAGGAGTGCAGAGAGAAGTCAGATAAGGAGAGGAGTTACTGTCCTGTTGCTTCCTCTGTCTAACCCTTCTGAGCCAACACGGGGTACCAGTCAAGTTAGGAGCTGAGTTGGAAAGGGTTAATCTCTACACTAAACCCAACATTATCTATTTAAACCTCATTTTACAAATGAGGGACCTAAGGCTGTGAGGAGAACATGACTGCTAAGGCTGAAAAATTGTTAATTACAGCTATTTAAGGCTTTAAATCTCTTGCTTGATAGCTTAAGTACCTGATTTATCTGTGGCAGTGATCTGTATTCCTTCTGGTTTCCAGTCTTTTGGTCGTGGTTTTTTTTGTTGTTGTTGTTTTTTTTTTGTTTTTTTACTGCATATCAGAAAATTTTATTTCTGTCTTAATAGATCAAAATCTGCCACCTTTCCACTGAATCTATGTAGTCCACAAGTCCAGAGTTTTCCATAAGAGAGCTGATTTCAAATGTCCTGGTTTCTTCTGGGGAATGCACTGACACCTGTCAGACTGTGTGCCATGATTTCAGGTTCACTCTACTTATAACCTGTAGCCTTGCTCTCTCTTTCCAGTAGAACAGACTGTTATTATTCTAATGTTGGATGCTCTGAACCTGGGGTCATGAGACAAGCTGAGGAGCAGGAAAGGGGGAAGAATAGGAAGGAACTGGTCAGTGAAACCTTAATTTTCAGAAGGCAACTTGGTGCTGAAAGACTCCCCAAGGATGGGTTCTGGGAGGGTGAAGCCAGTTGGGAGTGGTGGTCTGGGACCTGGTGGTACATAGACAGACCTTGAGCTGAACACAGTTGGCATTCACCTTCCTCAGCCTGCCATGCATGCTGGTGGCTGAGATGCTGGAAGAAGAAACAGTGTGGGTTTGTCACTTGGGCCCCAGCCAGTGGATGGATACTGTCAGGAAGGAGCAGCTGGTAAAATACAATTACCCTAGAGCTGTTTAAGTGCTTTTTGTTGTTGTTGTTGTTTTGTTTTTGTTTTGTTTTGTTTTTATTGCTACAGAACATGAATCTTGGTGAATTGTTAGTTCTCTGGGATCTGAGGATTTGAGCCATGCTCCACCCAACGCCTATGGTTTTTCCCTATCTGTAATCATTCTGCAGAAACATTGGGCTACGCATAATTTGGGGAAGAATGGATAGAAAGGTGATAGAGGCAACATGGGTAAGCCATATTTGGGGATGTTTTATAGAGTAAGGAAGGAGAGTTTGGGCAGTAGCATGAAAGTATACTAGGACTGATGAGAGGTGACTTATAGACATTTGTCATCTGACCATGTTTTGAGGGAAGGGACAAGTATGGGGCAAGGCAACCGGTATAAGAAATGATGGCACCTGACATAAGAGAGGAAAGGTTGACTGAAGAACGGAGGGAAGAGTCTTACACTGGAAGGAGGAATGAGATCCAGCAAGAGATAAGGAAATCAGAGTGTTCTTGCACCAGATGAATACAATCTTTTAAGAGAAGAAACTGAGATACCTGCTGGAGGGGTCATGGGGATGAAGGGACTGAGGAACCAAGGAGAAATAAGGTCCAGGTCCACCTTTCTGGGGTTTCTAGAAAAGGGCCAACAGGATATGGCTGAAAGGTTGTTCTGGCAGACCTAGGGTCCTGTTGCTGTTGTTTGCTGGCATGAATTCATAGATTTGTAGTGATTGAGTTTCTGTGGTTCTGCAACTTCCTTGAGCAAAGTTCTCTGGATCTGGAGCACAAGCTGAAGAGGAAGTGGTGGCAATGGGAGTGATCTCTAATTGAGGACCTGAATGCCAGAATTTCACAGGGTCAACAGAAATCAGGGCTGGAAGAGTGAATGAAGCCATCCACTATGGGTCCAGGCTGGATGAATGCTCAAGTTGGTCTAGGCATGCTCTGATGATGAAGAGGAGAGGGTGAGTGCCTGAAAGATTGTAGTATGGCTGAATGACAGGCTATCTGGGTGTGAGGCAGTGGGAGAGGTGATTGACAAGGAAGCTGCTGTCAGAATACAAATGTGTGGGTGAGTGACAATAGTGACATGCTAAGCTCTAGGGTGTGGTGTTCATGATGGTATGCATAGGAGGTATTTGTATGGTATTATGGTCTGTGCTTGCCAGGAATGGCATTCAGTAATTAAATTTGATGTGTGTGTGTGTGTGTGTGTGTGTGTGTGTGTGATGTATGTATCTACCTATGTGTGGATAATAATAGCCCTTGTTTCTAAAAACGATTGTTGAAATAACATTTCTTTCCTGCATATAAAGTTACTCAGAATTCTCATCCATTGGCTTTTTAACATATGATGTAACATAATGGATCAACAGTAATGATGTTGGGCTTTTTGCTGGTAGGACCACTCACTTGGTCGTTAATTACACATATTATGGTTTTTCATAAATGGGGCCAAGTATAGCTCATTATTTTCTTGAGTGTATCTCATCTCCAATCTATTTGTAAAATCTCTCTAAAGGCAGGAATCATCTTTGTGTCCCTCCTGTCCCTATAGCATTTCACATGGTACTTTGTACATAATGTTTTCTGAATGAAGAAAGCAGGGTTGTTTTTCTTCATGACAACTTGTCTTTCCATAAAGGAAAGTGAATAGAAGAGAGGGATAGCAGAGATCTTCAACTAATACAAAGAATTCTGGGAAAGGGGATTTCTTCCATGTGTACTCTGGACCCAAGAATCAGTAGCATCCTTTAGTAATTAATACATGATACACAATTACCATTCAGTCTCTGTTATCTTCAGAATGGGGACACTCTTTTCTTCTGCCTTTGGAAATGTTCAAGTCTCCTCAACCCCAAGCTCTTTGTTTGAATTTCTTGTCTTTCTGACCTTGTTCAACATCCCTCTTTCATTTTGATGTCAAATTCCTTAAACCTGCAGTTCTCCTTTTTTCTTTGATGCTTTCTCCTCTCTATGAGATAGCCTTCATCCTTCCTTTCCCTCCCAAATGGAGTCCTTCCTTTAGTTGGCATTCCACTAAGAAGCTTTTGGATACCGACAGGGAAAGCTGATAAACTTCAGCTCCTCTAAGAATACCTGCATTTTAACAGGTTATTAAAAAAATAAGAATACATAAAAAAATCAAAGAGATAAAATTACAAGGTAAATGACAGGTAGTAGTGGTCTTCCTTGGGACCCCCTAGGATCATACCAAGTGTATGACTACCAACACCTAACCCCTACCCATTTGCCTGGCTCTGACTGTGCACCTAACTAATTCTATAATCTTGAAGAAGGTGTTGATTATATTTCCTCATCTAAAAGTGGTTTTGGTAGTACCTGCCTGGGGAGATAAGTTATATAGTTGATGGGATGTGCTTCCTAAACTGACCATTCCTCCACCTTCTAATACTTAATTGGGAATTGCCCCCTACGGTGCTCCTGTAAGAGGGGAGCTAGCTAAATGATAACTGGGAGCTTAACACTTGAGAAGCAGAACTACCATCCAGTAATTATTCACTTGAAAGTTATGAACTTTGGGGCATCTGTATGGCTCAGTCAGTTAAGCTTCCAACTTCAGCTCAGGTCATGATTTCATGGTTTGTGAGTTCGAGCCCTGCATCAAGGTCTCTGCTGTCAGCACAGAGCCTGCTTTGGATTCACTGTCCCCCTCTCTCTGCCTCTCCCCTACTTGTGCTCTCTCTCCTTTCTCTCTCAAAATAAATAAACTTAAAAAAAAAATAAAGAAAGTTCTAGCTTTGATGGACAAACTCTAATGTCTTTCCTGGTTCCAAATCTATGATTTAAGAAATGTTTTATATTACATCCTGCTTATCTTGATTTCCCTAAATGGAGTGTAAACTCCTTGAGGGCAGGGGCCATGTCTTAAAGTCCTTATGTATCTTCTTTTAAAAAAAATTTTGTAATGTTTATTTATTTTTGAGAGACAGAATGTGAGCAGAAGAGGGGCGGAGAGAGAGGGAGACACAGAATCTGAAGTAGGACCCAGGCTCTGAGCTGTCAGCACAGAGCCCTCTTATGTATCACAATGCTGGTCACCTAAGAGATATTCAAGAAATGGTTCATTCATATTCATTTGTCAAATTGATTTAAATCTGAGGCTGGCTGCTTGCACAAATAAGGCAATTTGCCATACCATGTGTTTCCCTCAACCCACCTACTTCTCCATGTTCCTGCCACACCGTACAGTGGAAAAGGCAGGTGGTCAAAATCTGAAGACAGACCAGCTTCTTAACCAGGCAGTTATTAACTGCTTTGAATCTCAGTCTAAAATCTCACCTGAAAAATGGACATGATGATTTTCTTCCCTGCCCCAGGGATTATGATGATCAAATGAGAGGTTAGTCGAATGGATGACAAGGCTGCAAAGCACCTTTCTGGGGTGACATAGTTACTTATTAATATCTATCTCTCATTCTACCTCCTTAACAGGGTAAGCCTTGACGTAAGCAGCAAGAAACACACTTGCAAGTTAATTTCATAATTTAAGATATAGCTTACAGATGGGTGTTTTTAACAATGCAAGGCCTTCTTATAGCTTTATAGCTTCTTATTAAAAAAATGATTCTTGGGGCACGTGAGTGGCTCAGTCGGTTGGGCGTCGGAGTTCAGCTCAGGTCATGATCTCACGGTTCATGGGTTCGAGGCCCCGTCAGGCTCTGTGCTGACAGCCAGCTAAGAGCCTGGAGCCTGTCTTCAGATTCTGTGTCTCCCTCTCTCTTCTGACCCTCTCCTGCTCATGCTGTCTCTATCTCTCTCTCAAAAATAAATAAAACATTTAAAAACTGTTTAAAGAAATTATTCTTGATTACAAAGTAGGCTTTTTAAAAATGATTAACATTTTCTGCACTCTCTCTATCAAATCTGTTATTCCCCATCTTTCTTACAGCTCTGGTCCCTGGAGAGTCTTGGGGCATTCTCTGGCGTCAGGGGTGATTTCAGGTAAAGATTTGAAGCAAATAACTATGATGCCTCATCTATGCATATTTCTTTCTTGTTTCCAAGACATTATTATGCACATCATCTTATTTCATCCTCATAGCTTTGAGGTCAGCAGAGCACGAGGTGTGATCTTCATCTCACAAATGGAACTGAGATGTTTTTTTCAGTGCCTTGCTTTTAGAAAACCCATTTCCCATAGGTCTCCTGGATATTATGCATCTCTAGTCCTGTAGGCCAGTGAGGTCATGGATAGCAGCAGGGCCATCACCTGAGAGCTGGTTAGAAATACAGGCTCTCAGGCCCATCCCAGCCAGATCTACTGAGTCAGAATCTGCATTTTTAACAAGACTCCCAGGTAATTCATGTGCACACTGACCTGATATAGGGACTCAAAGAAAATTATTAAGAACTTAATAGTATGCTTTACAAGAAAAATAAGCTGCAAAGTATTTTTTAAAAGAACTTTTAAAAGGGAAACATTTAGTCCCAAAGAACTAGTGTTAGAACTCCAGGCATCTAATCTCTAGAAAGTTTCCAGAGCCCTAACATAGAGGATTCTCTCATTCACACAAGAAGCTGGTATTGTTTGCCAGTGTCATTGAAGGAAGTTTTAGAGAGAAAAACAAGGAATGGTATAAGAAAGTAGTGTGACAATTTATAGGCCTAAAATGGTACTTTATATATATTTTCTTTTCATAAAATATGCAATACAATAAATTTTTATTATTTAAGTGATAGCTAATCAAACAACACTTAGAAAAATGTATCATCTTACTAAAAACATTGAGTGCTGGTTTCACCATAATGCATTTTGGAATAAGCATAGACTATGCCACTCCTCTTCCATACTAGTTTAATCGTCTTCTAAATATTAAGAGACTAAAATATTTTCTATTTATTCAAATTGGCAGGAAGTTTGTAAATGGATTATCTTTGCAAGATTGTTCTTCATTTAACCCATTAAAAAAAATTTCCCTGTAGAGAGGGTAAAGTCCAGTTTGTCAAATTGTTAGCATCCTCAGACTTTAATTACATGTTGGCTCCATTTGGTAAGATCAGAAAAGTTTCATCAGAAACTGAATTAGTAATCCTAGAATCATACACTGTAAGCCTATAAAGGTGTACACAGTACAAATTCTTCTTTTATAAATGGGGAAACTGAGGGAAGGGATCCCATCAGACAAGGGATGTTACTTGACTGAGATCACTCTCATATTTGGGGTTATTAGAGGTTTCATCTGGAAAGGTTTTTAGTTGTAGAGAAGCCTGAACAAAACAACACAGTTCTCAGTGTTCCAATTTTCATGTTCACCCACACACTTAACACAGCAGACCTAGGAACCAAGATTTTGAATCAGTCCTTTTCATGAGATACATCAACTCACCTCATTAGCAATCTCCTGAATTTCTGGAGTGGCAGGTTTGGCTTCACTTAAGCCTCCAGGTATCATTTTGACTAACTGCTTCTTTGCTAGGCAGGATGCTGGAACTGAAGTGATCAGGTCAGCGTGGAGACTCTGGTTTTTAAAGAGGGATGTTCAACAAGCTCCGCCTCCAGAAAGTATTGTTTTTCATGGAGAGCAAATAGGCATAAGGAAAATGAATCTGTCTTGAAGCAAGCCATGCTGCTTCCTCAACAGAATATGCTAATAGGAATTTGGAAGAGTGAGGGCTGGGGACGGACAAACAGGTGTGCCCAACAAGTCACCTTGTCACAGAAGTCAGACTTCCTTGCATTCTCTTTGACAAGGGTTCATTCCTGTTGCATCTGAGGAATGAAATCTGAAGCCACAACCAGAGTTTCCTAATGTTTTAAAGCCTCTAACACAACATTTTGTATTTTAAGGGTATTTTTATTAATAATGTTAAGGCTGACTGTTTAGTATTTACCTGACTTTAAAAAGAAAGTAAAATGACCTATACGGAGAAATTTGGCTGGATATTTGTATTTTATCTTTTTTTTTTTAACATTTCTAGAACTGCAGAAAAACACAAAAAATAAAAAAACAAACACTTATATTCATATTACCCATATTTAAAACTTTTAACATTTTATCTTACCTACTTTCCCTTTTCTTTTGTAGTTATTTTTAAGAAATAAAATATTACCAACCTCCCACTCCCCTCTCCCAAACTGCCCCTCCCCCAGAGGTAAACTACATTGTGAGTTTTACACATTTACTTAGTGTGTTTTTAAAAATTCACTTAAATTGTATGCTAAACATATATTCTGTTTTATGCTTTTTTCCTGCTCAGCATGTTTTTGAGTTGTTCCATATTGATACACAGACCAATGTAGTTTATTTCCTTTAACTGATTCTTGTGATAGATTTATCTATCTATCTATCTGTACATCATCTATTCTCTCTATCTGACTGCCATATGCTATTCCACATTTCACATACTTATTCCCCTATTGATGAAGACTTTGGTTGTTTCTAGTTTTTTACCCTTATAAACAAAATTGCATGTTTTCCCCTTTTGTACATGTGTGAGGACTTCTGCAGGCAAATTATCTAGAAACAAAATTGCTATTTTGTGTGAGTATTTATCTGTATTATTTTATTCAATTTTTGGAATATGTAACACATACATATGATTAAAATGTTCAAAAGAATTTACAGTATAAGGAATTCTTTCCCCACACTTCCTCAGCCACTCTTCTACTCCCTAGAGACTATGGTCATCAGCTTCTGTATCTTTCAGAGATATGTACAAATATATAGATATTTACAATATATATGTACAAATAATATAGATAATTAGCTACATAAATACATATACATGTGTATGTACTTTTCTTGTGTAAATGGTACAAATGGTACCCTATCACATAATCTATTATGTGCTTTGCTTTATCCCTAACAATATATTTTGAGACTTTTTTATATTATTATATTATACATTAATACTTTAATATAATTAATATATAATATGTTATATAAATTATATATTAAAAAAGTGCTTAATTCTTTATAACGTTTGGCAGGTGCTTGACAAATTTTTAGAGATAGGTAGGTATCTTACTAGATAATCTAAGGGGTGCCATGCAGATGCATGTCCATGGAATGCCCTCACCCATGTATTGAGAAAAATAGGAAATGTGAATGACATGGTGCTCACTTAAGTGGCGGCAAGTCACCTTAACACGTTGGCTCAGCTCTGGTCACAGATAATCCTTGACATTTTCCCGTGACCTTTCTAAGTCAGGTCCTCCTATATCCAGGCCTCTAACTTTTTTTCAAGACCCAGTCCATTTCTGCCTCTCTGTTTATCAAGTTCAGGTGATACTTATCTAAACTCCTCAGGGGTCAGGCATAGGGTAAGCAGCCTATCTTCTATTCTCTTGCTAGAGACTATGCCTGTTAATCTTGGGTAATCTCTCTTGATTCTCAATAATTTCTTTTAGAAGCAAAAACTACCCTCAAAGCAAATACTGCTTTTCTCTTTACATTTCCACAATATTCTAGCTCTTCTCAAAGGTAGTAATGGATGCTTCTGATAGGGAAGAGTCACATACAAGGAAGTGCAGAAAAGAAAAACACAACAATTACTATCTCTGTTAACTATTTAATTAAACACACAATAATAAAATGCACATTTTTTCTTTCATAGTTTATTGTCAAGTTGGTTTCCTTATAACACCCAGTGCTCATCCCAACAAGTGCCCTCCTCCATGCCCATCACCCCCCTTGCCCTCTCCCCCTCCCCCATCAGCCCTCAGTTTGTTCTCAGTATTCAAAAGCCTCTTCATGGTTTCCTCTCTCCCTCTCCCCAACTATTTTTCCCCTTCTTCTCCCCCACGGTCCTCCATTAAGTTTCTCCTAATCCACCTGTAAGTGAAAACATATGGTATCTGTCTTTCTCTGCCTGACTTATTTCACTCAGCTTAACACCCTCAAGTTCCATCCACATTGCTACAAATGACCAGATTTCATTGTTTCTCATTGCCATGTAGTATTCTATTATATAGATAAACCACATCTTCGTGATCCAGTCGTCAGTTGATGGACATATAGGCTCTTTCCATGATTTGGCTATTGTTGAGAGTGTGGCTCTGAACATTGGGGTCCATGTGCCCCTATGCATCAGCACTCCTATATCCCTTGGGTAAATTCCTACCAGCACTATTGCTGGGTCATAGGGGAATTCTATTGTTAATTTTTGAGGGATCTCCACACTATTTTCCAGAGCGGCTTCACCAGTTTACATTCCCACCAACAGTGTAGGAGGGTGCCTGTTTCTCCACATCCTTGCCAACATCCAGAGTTTCCTGATTTGCTCATTTTAGCCACTCTGACTGGCGTGAGGTGGTATCTCAGTGTGGTTTTGATTTGTATTTCCCTCATGATGAGGGACGCTGAGCATCATTTCATGTGTCTGTCGGCCATCTGGATGTCCTCTTTGGAGAAGTGTCTGTTCATGTCTTCTGCCCATTTCTTCACTGGATTATTTGTGTTTCGGGTGTAGAGTTTGGTGAGTTCCTTGCAGATTTTGGATACTAGCCCTTTATCTGATATGTCATTTGCAACTATCTTTTCCCATTTTGTCAGTTGCCTATTAGTTTTATGGATTGTATCCTGTGCCATGCAGAAGTTTTTTATTTTGATGAGGTCCCAGTAGTTCATTTTTGTTCTTGATTCCCTTGCCTTTGGAGATGTATCAAGTAAGAAATTGTTGCAGTTGAGATCAAGGAGGTTGTTTCCTGCTTTCTCTTCTAGGGTTTTGATGGTTTCCTGTCTCACATTCAGGTCCTTTGTCCATTTATTTTTGTGTATGGTGTGAGAAAGTGATCTAGTTTCATTCTTCTGCATGTTGCTATCCAGTTCTCCCAGCACCATCTGTTAAAGAGGCTGTCTTTTTTCTACTGGATACTCTTTCCCACTTTGTCAAAGATTAGTTGGCCATACATTTGTGGGTCCAGTTCTGAGTTCTGTATTCTATTCCATTGGTCTATGTGTCTGTTTTTGTGCCAATACCATACTGTCTTGATGATTACAGCTTTGTAGTAGAGGCTAAAGTCTGGGATGGTGATGCCTCCCGTTTTGGTTTTCTTCTTCAATATTACTTTGGCTATTCGGGTCTTTTGTGATTCCATACAAATTTTAGGATAGTTTGTTCTAGTTTTGAGAGGAATGCTGGTGCAATTTTGATTGGGATTGCATTGAATGTGTAGATTGCTTTGGGTAGTAATGACATTTTAACAATATTTATTCTTCCCATCCATGAGCATGGAATGTTTTTCCTAAATGCACATTTTAAAGTATCTTGAAGACTGCTCTATTGGATGTTGTTGTTGATTTTGGTATCAATTGTTCAGGGTATTTTAATGGCACTGGATATTCTCATATGTTTTATATTTCTTGTCTGTGAGCTCATATTTCCATAGGAATGATCTTTATTGGTGGTTTCCCCTGTGGGAGGCTGGCTTGTGGGCTTCCCAGTGGGGTGGTTGCCTTTACTGGGTTTCCCCCACGGGGGTACACAGACTTCAAAATAGTTCTTATTTTACTGTTGACTTTGGGCTCTTGACTCATAATAATACTGAGAAATGGGACTTATCTCCAGCTTTTGGTACAGGCTTGGGGTTCTGGACTTCCCTAGTTAACGGTGTTTCCACATATGGCTGGGTAAATGTATGAATTCATTCACTTATTATACACCCCATTATTTCCACTTCTAAGTATTTACTCAAGAGAAGTGAAAACATATGACCACAAAAAAGACTGTGTACAAATATTCATAGCTGCATTATAACAGCTCCAAACTGCAAACGACCCAGATGTCAATCAACCGGTAAATAGATTTAAAGACTTGTATATCCATACTATAAAGTATGACTCAACAGTAAACTGAGCAAAATAGTAATACATTCAATAACGTAGGCAACATAGGTGAAAGATAAGTCAAAGTGAAAGAAAGTCAAGTAAAAAAGAAGTCAAACACAAAAGACTATGTACTATATTATTCCATTTATATGAAATCCTAGAAAAGGCAAAATTATAGTGACAAAAACATATCATAGGTTGCCGGGGGCTGGGAATGGGTGAAAGGATCTACTGCAAAAGGGGGCACAAGGAAATATTTTTGGGAGATGGAACTGTTCCATATCTGGATTGTGGTGGTGGTTATACAATGGTATACAATTTAGAAAATTCACCAAATTGTACATTTAAAATGGGTGGACTTTATTGTATGTAAGTTACACCTGAAAAAAGCTGAAGTAAGAAAGCACTACCTTTTAAACACCTTGTTTATATGTCTCTTGGTCTTGCTTTTATACTGCTTCCTCTAATGTTTTTCATTAGAGCCTCAACTACCACTGCATCAACATGTTGCCTAAAAATGATTTTAAAAATCAAGTTACTACTCCTGGCTTTCCTCAGGTGAGGGGAAAAGTAGGAGGTAAGGCTGATCGAAGACAGGTCATAGAAAACGGATGAAAGATTTTGTACTTTAGTTGTTAAGTAACAGAGGTCACTAAAAGTTTTGAGTTATACAGAAACTATGTGTACTTTAGAAAGAAAATTGGAAGCAATGTGTAAGCTGGATTGGAGGACAAGATCCTAAAGATAGAAAGACTGATTAGGGAGTTATCACAAAGGAACAATGAAAAGTTAATCCTGATCCAATGTTGTGTCAAATGGATTGGAGAGGAATAGGTATGACAATTTATAAAAACAGTATTAGGAGGAAGTCTGGGACAAGAAAAAAGGAGTCAGTGGCTGATGGAGGTGATTTATTTGGATGACCAGGAAGATAATTATACCATGAATAGAATTTGGATATACAGGAAGAAGAGCATGTTTAAACAAGTTGGTCAATACTGAAAATATTTAAAGATACAACAGAAAAAAGAAAACTACCTCTCCCTCTTTTCCATGCAAATCTTGGGGAGAATGAAGACCTCAGCAAAATAACTTAATCAAGAATTGCTAATGTAATGCAGAAATCACAAATAATGAACCTTGATATTTCAGTGGCCTTAGTTATAGAAATTTAATTCTCAATCATATTTTATAAAATGCCTTGTAAAACAAAACAAAACAAAAATACCAGACTGGACATTACCAGCTCAGTAAAGGTGAGAAAGTAGAGAAGGCTGGGCAACATTAAAATACCCATGATCTTTGGGGCAAAAAACCATTAGCAGTGCTGAATACATGAAGATCTTGTTTAATTTGAATTGACTCCATCTTAGTATGTCACCAATAATTTAAACTTCTGTCTTGTTACTTAACTCAGAAGCACAAGAATCTCTCCCATAGTAACCAGATGTTAGCTATTATTAAATACAATTATTTTTCACCAGATGTTAGCTATTATTAAATACAATTATTTTTCAAAAATGGTCTGAGACAGAACCTTTTTATATGATATAATTTGTAATCTCTTTCTGAGAAGAAATTAGCTGTCTTGATAACATACTTAAACAATTTTCTGAACTTGATACGATTAAGACTTGTTTGGCAAACCCAGTTATTTTCTCATAAAATAACTAGTTACTTTTTATAAAAGATAAGAATAAGTTTCTCATACCGTTTAGAGAACTACAAAGCTCAGGCTTCCCTTGTCATCCTTATGGCTAGACAAGGACCCTGTGGACATCTGCAGACACAGCCTCTCAGAA
>NW_027530544.1:894034-905508 GCF_008692635.1 Crocuta crocuta | reverse complement strand
AGGGGTTGGCCTCCGCTGGGACTGATGGAGGCCATGTCAGTCCTGCCACTAAAATCCAAGCAGAGTATACTCATATGTGGAATTTAAGAAACGAAACAGATGGACATGGGGGAAGGGGGATAAAGAGAGAGGGAAGGAGATTGTAAGAAACTCTTAACAAACTGAGAACAAACTGAGATTGATGGACGGAGGTGGGGGGGGACAGGGGGATGGGCTAAATGGGTGATGGGCATTAAGAAGGGTACTTGTGATGAGCACTGAGTGTTATATGTTAGTGATGCATCACTAAATTCTACACCTGAAACCAGTTTTACCATATATGTTGACTAGAATTTAAATAAAAACTTGAAAAAGGAAAACATAAAAAAATAAATAAAAAATAAAATAAAATAAAATAAAATAAATAAAATAAAATCTAAGCAGGGTAGACCTGGAGGAGTGACTGCAACAGTGGAAGGAAGAATCAGGAGGAGGTGAGGAGGCCTCAGTAGAAGGAGAGGAGTTGGTGGGCAGCAGTCCTCACCTGGTGGATGTTTTTATGTTAGAAATGCACATTGGGTGGGGGGCACCTGGGTGGTTCAGTTGGTTAAACACTGGACTCTTGGTTTGGGCTCAGGTCATGATCTCACAGTTTGTGAGTTTGAGCCTCGCATAGGGCATCTTTGCTGAGAGCATGAAGCCTGCTTGGGATTCTCTGTCTCCCTCTCTCTCTGCCCCTCCCCTGCTTGTGCTTGCATGCACTCTCTCTCTCAAAAATAAATAAATAAATATTTTTTAAAAATGCTCGTGGGCTGTTGAGGTCGTTGGTATCTAGCTGCCAGTGACCATAGCAGACCTCAAACCATCTAGTGCCATCAACACACATGTGACTAGACTCTCTGCTCTCACAGCTCTACTCCAATGCCGTATACAGGGCAAATGGCCCCTTTCTCAAACTCATCTTTTGTCAGTCTTTCCTCCCCCACAGGTGGTGGTTTTCAAATTGCCCTCCAGGGACTCTCAAAGTTTCTCAGCGCTTCCCTGGAGCCTGAAGGCAAGGGTGAGAGGAAGTGTGGGAGGAGGAAAAAGCAGTTAGGTATCCATAAAGGCTTTGCCTCTGCTCTTTGCTTCAAGAAGAGTGGTATGGCTATGTACAGAGAAGAGGGAGTTTTATACCTCCCAGAATTCCTTTCAGGAGGAGTGCTCTATTCTTACAAAAAAATTTCCTTGTCCAGACCTTTTAGGGAGAAAGCTGTGACCCCGTGGCCTGGGTGTTGACTGACATCTTGGCTTGAGAAAAGCAGTTTTTATTCTACATTCACAGAGGAAGGGAGACAGTTTAGCCAGCCAGGTGTCAGGAGGGCCAACCCATGTTTTATGACGAGACCACTCTCTGTGACTTTGAACTTCAGACCTGCAAAAAGTAGGCTAAACTTGCAAAATAGTTGGCAGGTGTGGATTTTTGTTTGTTTGTTTGCTTTTAAGAGGGAGTTCATTGTCAGAGTTTCGTGCCTGGATTGCTGTGTAGCAAAATAGAGCAGACAGAAGGGAATCAAGAGGGTGAACCCTTAGGGCTCAGCCAAACTCTTGGGTAGACATAGAGTTTCCTCTTCTCCAAACTGGATGTCTTTGGCTGGGGAGTCCCTAGTTCCCATCTGGGTTGCATATATTTGGGATTCCATGTGAGATTCTTTTTTTCCTTTATTTTTTTAATTGAAGCATAATTTACATATGGCAAAATGCACACATTTTCAGTGCACAGCTCAATAATATGTGCTTAAATTTTACAGTTGTATACACCATATAATGTTGTTGAGTTGTATAAATTTTTTATACTTTATTGGATAGGCATTTGCAAAATCTTCTCCCATTCTGAAGGTTACCTTTTAGTTTTGTTGAATGTTTCTTTTGCTCTGCAGAAGTATTTTGTTTTGATGTGGTCCTGATAGCTCATTTTTGCTTTTGTTTCTCATGCCTCAGGAGGCATATCTAGAAAAAAGTTGACATGGCTGATGTCAAAGAGGTTACTGTCTGCCCTTTCTTTAAGGATTTCTATGGTTTCCTTTCTCACATTTAGGTCTTTCATCCATTTTGCATTTAGTTAAGTCTTGCCCCCTCCCCAACCACTTTTTAAATAGTGAATTTTCTCCCAGTCAATAGCTTATCTTTTTTACATTCATAATAGATATGTTTTGATGAGCATAAGCTTTTAGTTTTGATGAAGTCCATTTTTTTCATAGTTATTGCCTATGGCATGGTCTTCTTTTCAATTTTAGGAAGGGGGGAAGGGACTGAGGGAGAGAGAATCTTAAACAGTCTTGACACTAAGCGCAGACGTATAGGTGAGACTCGATCCCATGACCCTGGGATCATGACCTAAGCTGAAATCAAGAGTCCAGTGCTCAACAGACTGAGCCATGTTCTGCCCATGACATATTTTAAAAATAGTGACCTACATTAAGGCTCAGGAAGATATCTTCTTTTATATTTTTTTAGACACTTTGTCGTTTTAGCTTTTACATTTAGGTGTATGATTCATCTCCAATTTATTTTTGTATGGTGTGTGAGGGATGTCAAGTTTCCTTCAGTTTTCTTCACAGATAGCTTCATGGGGGGGAAAATCTATCTTTCTTTCACATTGAATTTTATCGATGCCTTTGTTGAACATAAGTTGACCATGTAAATGTGGGTCTATGCACTTATTTTAAGTGCCTTTCCCCCTCAGGGCCTTGTAAGCCAAGAGAAAGGGGAAAGGCAGCAAATATCAAGTATTTTGCCAAAGAAGTCTAGATTAAAGAGTAAGAAATGTGGAGGGAAATGGTATATTGTTGTTAGCTTTGTTCTTCCCTTGTGCCTAAGAACAATGTTCTACTGTGTATATAGGTCTGCTCTTGGTAAAGGCATTAAATGCCACACTCGTAACCAGTTATGTAGACTTAGAAAGTGCCATAGCCAAAATAATGAAGCTGTCAGATTTCCGTCCCTTCCTCAACCCCCTTAGGTGTTACCATACTCATCTATGTTCCTTATCTATTAAAACTCACTCTTGCAAAAGAATTTGAAAATCTTGCACAAATGACTATAGATGACTAACAAAAATCATCCATAGATATTGACAGTTTGGCTGAAGTAAGTGCTTTAAAATATGAATATGAAATATAATGGTGAATTTTTATGCATGAGAAGAGCAAATACATTCTAGAAGCGCAATATTCATAGTATCTGTTGATCATATCAGTTTGGTGACCACCTTTTTTTTTTTTTTTTTACATATTAAAGCTGGTGTTTCCTTGCTTTGAAAACTTGTTCTGACTTTCTTAGAGCCCAAGGGTCTCTTCTACCTCCATCCTTTCCCAGGGACCCACTTCTGTTCATTCCAACAGTCTAAAGTTGGCAGAAGTTGCTTACAAGGGAGGAGGGAGTTTTATATTATGGAAAAAACAATGTTGCATTAAATAATTTCACTTTTTTGTTTTTTAATGTTTATTCATTTTGAAAGAGAGAGACAGAGACAGAGCATGACTAGGGGAGGGGCAGAAGGAGAGAAAAGAGAGAGACACAGAATCTGAAGCAGGCTGTAGGCTCTGAGCTATCAGCACAGAGCCCGACTCAGGGCTTGAACTCATTAGCTGTGAGATCATGACCTGAGCCAAAGTCGGATGCTTAACTGACTGAGTCACCCAGGTGCTCCACATTAAATAATTTTAGAGAAGAGTTGAAAACTTAACCAAGGGGCACCTGGGTGGCTTAGTCGGTTAAGCGTCCGACTTTCGCTTAGGTCATGATCTCGCAGTTCGTGGGTTTGAGCCCCGTGTCGGGCTCTGTGCTGACTGCCAGCTCAGAGCCTGGAGCCTATTTCAGAGTCTGTATCTCCCTCTCTCTCTGACCCTCCCCTGCTCACGCTGTCTCTCTCTCTCTCTCTCCTAGAAATAAATAAAAAAATATTTAAAAAAAAACTTACCTAAAAATATATCTAGTTGTCCCTAGGTGTTTCTATTTACTTAAATGTTCTCTAGATTATAAACTCTATTTAAATATACAAATTAGTGATTGGTTAACATCTGCATTAAATCTTCTTTAATGGTTCTTTCAGCTTTGTTAAGGTATTATTGGCAAAAATTTAATATATTTAAAGTGTACATCGCAATGCTTTGATGTACATATACATTGTGAAAGAATATTGGGATGATTTGATGTACATATACATTGTAAAAGAATTCTCAGAGTTAATGAACACATCCATCAATCCATCCCTCACATGGTTACCTTTGTGTGTGTGTGAAAATACTTAAGTTCTGCTCCTTTAGCAAATTTCAATTGTGCAACACAATTGTCATCTATAGTCACCATGTTATTCATTAGATCCTCAGATCTTATTCATATACTTGAAAATTTGTGCCCTTCTACCAGCCTCTCCCTATTTTCCCTACCCACAGCCTCTGGCAACCATTATTTTACTCTTCCTATGAGTGAGACTTTTCTTTCTTTTTTTTAGATTCCACATATAAATGATACTGTGTAGTATTTTTCTTTCTCTGCCTGGCTTATTTCATTTGACACAATGCCCTCCAGATTCATCCATGTTGCCATAAATGGCCAGATTTCCTTCTTTTTTAAGGCTGAATAATATTTCAGTGCATGTGTGTGCTTGCACTTGTGTGTATATATGTGTGTGTGTATGAGTGCCTGTGTGTATGTGTGTGTATTCACATTTTCTTTATCCATTCATCTGTTAACAGACACTTAGATTGTTTCCATACTTTGGCTATTATGAATATTGCTGCAATGAACATGGGAACAGATATTTCTTTGAAGTAGTGATTTGTTTTCTTTGGATATATATCCAGAAGTTGGTTTGCAGAATGATGTGGTAGTTCTATTTTTAATTTCTTGAAGATCCTCCTACTGTTTTCCACAGTGGCTGTACCAGTTTCCATTCTTACCAGTTCTACAGAGTTCTCTTTCCTTCACATCTTAGCCAGCATTTGTTATCTCTTATCTTGTTTTCCCTCACGTTTACTGAGATATTATTGACATATAATACGGTGTGATGACTTCACATATGTACAGATTCAAAGTGATTATCACAATAAGGTTAACGCAACCATCACCTCACATAGTTACTTTTTTTGTGTGGTCAGAACGTTAAACATTTACTTTCTTAGCAACTTCTATGAATACAACACAATATTAATATCTATAGTCACCATGCTGTACATTATATTCCCAGAATTTACTAATCTTTAACTGGAAGCTTTTACCTTTTAACCACTTTCACTCATTGCCCTCACCCCTAGCAACCATCAGGTTACTCTCTGTTTCTATGAGTTCCATTTTTTTAAAGATTCCACATACATTGCCTTTCTATATGACTTAGTTCACTTAGCATAAAACCCTCAAAGTCCATCCATTTTATTGCAATTAGCAGGATTTCCTTCTCTATTTATGGCTGAATGATATTCTATTGTGTATCTTGTCTTTTTACAGAAGTTTTTTGTTTGTTTGTTTGTTTGTTTTTGTTTTTAAGTAAGCTCTATGCCCAAGATCTTGATCCCAAGATCAAGAGTTGCATGCTCTACTGACTGAGCAAGCCAGGCACCTTTCTTGTCTTTTTGATAGTAGACATCCTAACTGGTGTGAGATGATATCTCATTGTAGTTTTGATTTGCATGTCTCTCAGGATTTGTGATCTTGGGTACTTTTCCAAGTACCTGTTGTCTATTTGTATGTCTTCCTTGGAAAATGTTTATTCAAGTCCTTTGCCCATTTTTTAATTGTGGGTTTTGTTTGTTTGTTTTTTGCAATTGAGTTGTATGAGTTCCTTGTCTTTATGGATATTAGCTCATTATCAGATGTGTAGTTTGCAAATATTTTCTCCCATCCCATAGGTTTCCTTTTCATTTTGACAATGGTTTCCTTTGCTATGCAGAATCTTTTTAACGTGTTTATTTTTGCTTTTTTTTTAACCTTTGCTTTTGGTGTGAAATTTTAAAAAAATCATCACTAAGAGCAGTGTCAAGGAGTTTACCCCCTATGTTTTCTTCTAGAAGTTTTACAGTTTCAGGTCTGATATTCAAGTCTTTAACCTATTTGGTGTTTATTTTTATACATAGTATGAGATAAGGTCCAGTTTCATTCTTTTGCATGTGGTTCTACAGTTTTTTCAGCACCTTTATTGAAAAGACCATTCTTTCCCCATTGTATATTTTGTCTTCTTTGTCAAAAATTAATTGACCACATAATAAATATTGACCATGAAAATTATATAAGTAATTGACCATGAAACTAATAGTACACTGTATGTTAAATAACTGGAATTTAAATAAAAACTTAATAAATTAATTGACCATATATGTATGCATTTACTTCTGAGCTCTCAATTCCATTGATTTGTGTATCTGTTTTTATGTCAATACCATACTGTTTTGATTATTAGCTTTGCAATATAGTTTTAAATTAGGAAGTATGATCTTCAGGCTTTATTCTTCTTTTTCAAGATTGCTTTGGCTATTCAGGGTCTTTTGTGATTCCGTATGAATTTGGGGATTAAAAAAATTCTGTGAACAATGTCATTGGAATACTGATAGGGATTGCATTGACTCTGATTACTTTGGGTGGTATGGGCATTTTAACAGTATTAATTCTTCTAGTCCATGAACACAGGATATCTTTCCAGTTATTTGTGTCTTCTTCAGTATCTTTCATCAGTATCTTAATAGTTTTCATTTTGCAGATCTTTTTTCTAATGAGAGAGAGAGAGAGAGATTGAGAAAGAAAGCATATGTGAGTGAGCGGGAGAGGAGCAGAGGGAGAGGGAGAGAGAGACTCTTAAACAGGCTCCATGCTGGGCAGGGCTTGATCTTAACTGTGATGTCATGACCTGAGCCAAAATCAGTAGTCAGATGCTTAACCTACAGAGCCACTCAGGTACCCCCAGTGTGTAGATCTTTTACTTCTTTGGTTAAACTATTACCTAAGTATTTTATGTTTGATGCCAATGTAAATATGATTGTTTTCTTATTTCTCTTTCTGAAAGTTGGTTGTGTCTGTATAGAAATGCAACTAATTTTTGTATATTGATGTTAAATTCTACAACTTTTCTAAATTTGTTTATTAGTTGGAACATGTTTCTTGATGGGATCTTTAAGGTTTTCTCTATATATCATATCATCTGCAAATAGAGACAGTTTTACTTCTATTCCAATTTGGATGCCTTTTATTTTTGCCTAATTTCTTTGGCTAGGACTTTATTGAATAAAAGTGGTAAGAATGATCAACCTTGTCTTATTCCTGATCTTAGAGGGAAAGTTTCAGCTTTTTACCGTTAAGTATGATGTTAAATGGTTATCACTAATTGGGCTAAGAGTTATCTTTTAAAAGTAGAAGATACATATGAAATGCATTTATTAGCCTATCACATCTTAACATAATAAGCAATAAATGCAGGGAGCTGACCCAGAGTGGACCTATGCCTTATCTCAACTGTGTGCTCACAGACTGACTTGCATTTGGTTTGTTAACTTCCTACCCCTGTTCTATCTGGTTTGTTGTGTGATTTGTCTTGTGCTTTGCTTTATGTGACATGTAAGAAGCCAAGTTAAATGTATTGGTGAAATATCATTGAGTTTAGAATCCTGAACCTGCTTTGTAATTATGTTAACCTTGCTTTATGACTGACTAAAAATTTTTAAAATTTTTAAATGTTTATTCATTTTTGAGAGAGAGAGAGAGAGAGCATGAGCAGGGGGAGGGGCAGAGAGAGAGAGAAGAGATACAGAATTGAAGCAGGCTCCAGGCTCTGAGCTGTCAGCCCAGAGCACGATGCGGGGCTCAAACCCACAAACTGTGAGATCATGACCTGAGCCCAAGGCAGATGCTTAAGCAACTGAGCCACTCAGGCGCCCCTGAAACTTTTAAAAATAAAGCGGACATTATGGAAAGACACCACTCATGTATGTGCCTTCATAGTGTGTTCATGACATCCCTAAAAGATGCATTTTGAACTTCATGAATTAGAGGTTAGTACCTTGCAGGCCATGGATCAGGGATGGATATGCACTAGGAGTGGGGAAGGCTGGGGTGGGGCTAGAAGGTAGCTTTTAACCCACACCTGTTTTTATGGTCCTTGACTTGGCTAACTTCAGAGAGGCTTCTACAGGTGTGCTAAGACTGCAGGAGGAACTAACATACTTGAAGCTAACAAGCCTGGGTGCTGTGCTGGCCCAGGGCACCCTTCTTGGTGCCAGGACACTAGGTGAGATTGGGAATATAGATTGGAGGGTTGTAGAAATAACAAGGTTGTCATCCTTCAAGAATAAATCTTTCAGGAACCTACAGTTTTTCTCATTTCAAAAGTGAGTGTAGGAGCAATCATTCTTCTCCTTCTCCACAGGGTAAAGGAACTTGTGGTCTCAACAACCCCAGTGGCTTTTGGGTGCTCTCAAAACAATGCAGAAAAGCATTGTTGCCATATTGCCATATCCTGGTCTACGAGTTGGGTTGCACGTTTGCCCTTTGAGTGGAGAGGGAAGAGAATGTTAGGGGTCTACCCACTGCAGATACTCATCAAATGAACTGGCAATACTGGAATTGGCTCAGCCAATTTTTATGACTAATAATAAATTCCAGGGTGGAGTAATATTAAGCAATTGATGTTGCTGCACCTTCCTAGGGAGAAAATTCTGCCCCTGCCCAAACACACACTGAGATCACAGGCATCTTCCAACATGACTTTGTGTCAGTTTACACCCTTGGAAAAAACGACTCATGCATAAGCACAGGCCCATGCTCTCAAAGGGTTCTTGGGAAGTGTTAATTTTTGAGTTTGGCTTTGTGGAATGTGTTGCTGGGTTCAACTTAGCAATGCTTCCCAACATATGATCTGAGGACCATAATCCCCTGGGATACTTCCTGAGCTCTATTCCACATTTATTATATTAAAATGCCCTGGGAGTGAACCCTAGAATCTGCATTTTAAAGAAGCTCCCTAGATGATTCTTGCATGCATTAAATTTAGAGGCCTAGCAACTTATAATGTTGGTGTCCTAAGTTTATAGATGCAGTAGGGTAGTGAGAAGTTGGAAATCTGGAAGTTCATTGCTAGATGGAAACCAGTTTTACCAAGAGAAAACAAATGAAAACAGCTCAAGGAAAGAGTTAAAGCAAATATTAGTAGTACATGGTATTCATATCAAGTTACAGGCATGGATTCTGGGTTCATGTTGTGGAGCATCCAGCGGGGGGGTCATGTAATGTGCCAGTACTTAGCCCAGTGGCCATGCCCTCATTGTAGTTGAGATTTCTGTGCCTGGGCAGGTGGAGCTCTTTAATTAGAAGGGGACAGATGATGGTCACTGCACTACCACATCGTCTATCAGAAGCCTAACTGATCAATGTTTCTCCACAACCTGTGGAGTCCCTTTTACTTCTGTGTCATTTCCATGTATTTTTTATGCCCTATAGATAATCAGTGTGTGTCAGGGCCAGCCCTGTGGTTTGTTAGTTTGTTTTCAGCTCTGTGGTTCTTTTTTTTTTTTATTTTTAATGTTTTTTTTTTATTTATTTCTAGGAGAGAGAGAGAGAGACAGCTTGAGCAGGGGAGGGTCAGAGAGAGAGAGTCACAGACTCTGAAACAGGCTCCAGGCTCTGAGCTGGCAGTCAGCACAGAGCCCGACACGGGGCTCGAACCCACGAACCGCGAGATCATGACCTGAGCGAAAGTCGGACGCTTAACCGACTAAGCCACCCGGGTGCCCCTCAGCTCTGTGGTTCTTATTATGATTGCAAGATGCCATCTGTAATAACCATTAGGAAGCTTTGGGGAAAAAAACTATACTATTTACATGTCCTGGAAATTACATGGCACACATGGGTCCGGCCACACAGTAAGGTCACAGGTAGGAAGGCAGAGAGAGAGGAGGCATGAGAGAGTGCAAGCACGGGCCTGGAGTTCTGCTTTTATTAAAACTGTGCGTGAGGTATTGCAGGATCATTATTTACTGGTGAATTTAAAACAGAAGAGCAGGAATTTGAAGTGTGAAAAGAGAAAAAATACATGGCCCAAATGCCCAGATGTTGAAACCAACCGAGATCTCTAAAACAGAAGAACCTTGGTGGGGGTAGGGGGGAGAGTGGCCTGGCTCCTTATCTAGTCCAATGGGTGGCAATGAGTTTATTCAAGATAGCCATCTTTGAAGTGGATGCCCAGGCAATGAAAGCTTCTGCCAGGCACTTGCATTACCAAAAAGAAAAACTGGGGCGCCTTGGCGGCTCAGTGAGTTAAGCGTCTGATTCTTGATTTCGGCTCAGTTCCTGATCTTACAGTTTGTGAGATCGAGCTCTGCATCAGGCTCTGCACTGATAGTGCAGTCTGCTTGGGATTCTGTCTCCCTCTCTCTCTACCCCTTCCCTGCTTTTGTGCGCACTCTCTCTCTGTCTCTCTCTCTCATCAGAATAAAGAAATAATTTACATTAAAAAAAAAAAGAAAAACCTACTGTTGGGGCTTACACTATGCCGTTTTAACCTTTCCAGTGTTCCTTTTCCTTTGCATGGATCCAGCTACCCTGGGAAAGAAGGGAAGGCAGTGTTAAACTTTAAAATGTCTCTTATTGGGGCGCCTGCGTGGCTCAGTCGGTTAAGCGTCCAACTTCGGCTCAGGTCATGATCTCAGGGTTCGTGGGTTTGAGCCCCCCGTTGGGCTCTGTGCTGACAGCTCAGAGCCTGGAGCCTGTTTCAGATTCTGTGTGTCTCCCTCTCTCTCTGCCCCTCCCTTGCTCACACTGTCTCTCTCTCAGAAATAAATAAAACATTTTTAAAAAATGTAAAAACAAAAAAAGTCTCTTATTTTACATTCATTGATATTTGAAAAATCCATATTCTTATCAGGGGCCTTCTACAGACTGAAATAGAATATTGCAATACAAACCTTACACTAAACTCAGTAAATGAGGCCTTGGTGTAATACTTCTGAGAGGCTAGAAAACTAACTTCAAGGCTCATTACTCAGAAACCCAGGGGCGATATTGCTAGGAACTACTCTAATACACCGGCAGTTATGATTTCACACATTGTCTCAAATTCACCCTCCCTTGCTGTTTCCCAGGTGCCACTCCAGCCAAGCTTTCATCACACCCTTACCAGATTATTGCTGACACTTCCTGGCTGGATCCTCCCCTTCTAGCACCTCTTTCTCATACACTTAAAAACTGTTGCTCCATATCTTGGGAACTTCCCATCATTTATCAAGAGAATTCTCAATTCTTAAGAAGAGCACTCGAGTACTCAGGGTTATTCCCGAGCTAGCCTTCTCTCTCAGAACTTCCCTGCAGCTGGGTCTTCATGTCTCTCACACCTCTTCCTCCTTCTCATTTTCGCCTCTATGCTCTTGCTCATCCAATGCCCCTTGACAGGGATGGTCTTCTTCTCCATCAACTTACATTCACTACTGCTTCAAAACCACATCACACAGAGCCTCTGTGCTTCCTCCCTAGTTCTC
>NW_027530544.1:834602-885464 GCF_008692635.1 Crocuta crocuta | reverse complement strand
CAGCACAGAGCCCGACACGGGGCTCGAACCCACGAACCGCGAGATCATGACCTGAGCGAAAGTCGGACGCTTAACCGACTAAGCCACCCGGGTGCCCCTCAGCTCTGTGGTTCTTATTATGATTGCAAGATGCCATCTGTAATAACCATTAGGAAGCTTTGGGGAAAAAAACTATACTATTTACATGTCCTGGAAATTACATGGCACACATGGGTCCGGCCACACAGTAAGGTCACAGGTAGGAAGGCAGAGAGAGAGGAGGCATGAGAGAGTGCAAGCACGGGCCTGGAGTTCTGCTTTTATTAAAACTGTGCGTGAGGTATTGCAGGATCATTATTTACTGGTGAATTTAAAACAGAAGAGCAGGAATTTGAAGTGTGAAAAGAGAAAAAATACATGGCCCAAATGCCCAGATGTTGAAACCAACCGAGATCTCTAAAACAGAAGAACCTTGGTGGGGGTAGGGGGGAGAGTGGCCTGGCTCCTTATCTAGTCCAATGGGTGGCAATGAGTTTATTCAAGATAGCCATCTTTGAAGTGGATGCCCAGGCAATGAAAGCTTCTGCCAGGCACTTGCATTACCAAAAAGAAAAACTGGGGCACCTTGGCGGCTCAGTGAGTTAAGCGTCTGATTCTTGATTTCGGCTCAGTTCCTGATCTTACAGTTTGTGAGATCGAGCTCTGCATCAGGCTCTGCACTGATAGTGCAGTCTGCTTGGGATTCTGTCTCCCTCTCTCTCTACCCCTTCCCTGCTTTTGTGCGCACTCTCTCTCTGTCTCTCTCTCTCATCAGAATAAAGAAATAATTTACATTAAAAAAAAAAAGAAAAACCTACTGTTGGGGCTTACACTATGCCGTTTTAACCTTTCCAGTGTTCCTTTTCCTTTGCATGGATCCAGCTACCCTGGGAAAGAAGGGAAGGCAGTGTTAAACTTTAAAATGTCTCTTATTGGGGCGCCTGCGTGGCTCAGTCGGTTAAGCGTCCAACTTCGGCTCAGGTCATGATCTCAGGGTTCGTGGGTTTGAGCCCCCCGTTGGGCTCTGTGCTGACAGCTCAGAGCCTGGAGCCTGTTTCAGATTCTGTGTGTCTCCCTCTCTCTCTGCCCCTCCCTTGCTCACACTGTCTCTCTCTCAGAAATAAATAAAACATTTAAAAAAAATGTAAAAACAAAAAAAGTCTCTTATTTTACATTCATTGATATTTGAAAAATCCATATTCTTATCAGGGGCCTTCTACAGACTGAAATAGAATATTGCAATACAAACCTTACACTAAACTCAGTAAATGAGGCCTTGGTGTAATACTTCTGAGAGGCTAGAAAACTAACTTCAAGGCTCATTACTCAGAAACCCAGGGGCGATATTGCTAGGAACTACTCTAATACACCGGCAGTTATGATTTCACACATTGTCTCAAATTCACCCTCCCTTGCTGTTTCCCAGGTGCCACTCCAGCCAAGCTTTCATCACACCCTTACCAGATTATTGCTGACACTTCCTGGCTGGATCCTCCCCTTCTAGCACCTCTTTCTCATACACTTAAAAACTGTTGCTCCATATCTTGGGAACTTCCCATCATTTATCAAGAGAATTCTCAATTCTTAAGAAGAGCACTCGAGTACTCAGGGTTATTCCCGAGCTAGCCTTCTCTCTCAGAACTTCCCTGCAGCTGGGTCTTCATGTCTCTCACACCTCTTCCTCCTTCTCATTTTCGCCTCTATGCTCTTGCTCATCCAATGCCCCTTGACAGGGATGGTCTTCTTCTCCATCAACTTACATTCACTACTGCTTCAAAACCACATCACACAGAGCCTCTGTGCTTCCTCCCTAGTTCTCAGTTTGCACTGCATATTCTTGTTCCCTCACTTACTGTGCTTACATTCCACTTATCTTCACCATGATCTGAGTATAATCTCTTTGATGGCAGAGACTGCTGTCTTGACTGTTACCCAGCGTATCTCCTAGACTGTCAAACAGAGCAGCAACCCCACAAATGTGTAAGCAAATCCACAGTTCTCACCACTTTCTTACTGGGAACAGGGGGCAACGAGTCACTGTAGACTTCTGGAGTCCTTGTAGGTTGCTGGCTGAACATGTCTTGGTCAAGTTCTCTGTTTTGCAGGAGAGGAAACTGAGGATCACTTTAGATTCACAGTGCTTGTGAATCATAGGACTGACATTAAATTTAACTACCAGTTTGAATGGTCTTTTCTTAAGAACCCCATATAAAGAAAAACCCAGTCAACCGCATTGCCAGCGGGTTTTAACACCTTCTGGTGTCCATCTGCCTATTCATGTCTCTCTAATGATAAAACACAATTTCACATATGCAAGAATGGTAAGGCTAACATTTTTCTTTTCTTTCCCGTTTTTCCTTTTCTTTATACAGAGAACCTAAGCTTATATTTTCCAGATACGTTGAAAAATATTTTCTGTTTCTTCATGCAAAATAGCTGTGCTCCAGAGAGACGAGCAGCTTACTGGCAAGAAAAGCAGGACATCCCTGCCAATGGTGGCTAGCCAGATCCTTGGCAGTCTCTGTCTTGGGCAGCAACTGAGGACAAGCCAGGGAGCTGGTCAGAATGGAGAAACCGGTGAAACAACTAAAGTGGGGTTTGACATTACAAAGAGAGCCCTTATTTGGCCTTCATTATATTTCTTTACCTATCTTGTTTTTTTTTAAGTTTATTATTTATTTTAAGAGAGAGAGAGAGAGAGAGAGAAAACAAGTGGGGGAGGGGCAGAGGGATAGCAGGACAGAGGATCTGAAGTGGGGTCTGCGCTGACAGCAGCGAACCTGAGATCATGATCTAAGCGAAAGTCGGACAGTTAACTGACTGAACCACCCAGGAGCCACTACATATCAGGTTTAAATATAATTCACACAACCCTAATCACAGCCTTTAACTTTGTGTCTTGAACTGCTTATCTATTTTTTACCCTGCAATATTCTTAAAAGGATTTGAGTCAGCATGCCTAGGTGCTTCAAACACAGCAACAATATGAACTTATACCAAATGTAATTGAGGATATTGGGAATGGAGGAGAGAAGGAAAATAAAAGTAAGAAGAAAGAAATTGAAGCCAAGGTGAAGTTATCACACTAAGTTTTGGCTTTTCTAAGGTAGGGTTAGTTGTCAGAGGCAAGTTACAGATTTGGATTTTAATGTCCTTGGAGCCAAAGCAAAGAGGGAAACAAGATTAGCTCAATAACTCATGGAGAAGAGAAAACAAAACAAACTAGTTTCTTTTGATAACCACAGCTATTCCCTGGTAGCAAGGCCTGATAGAAAGGAGATATGTAAAGCAGTGACAGAGCTGTCTTCAACACATCCTATGGTAAATGCAAGTTCCAGAAGACTTAGAAGTCCTGCTTTCTATATACTGGCTAGTTCAGAAAAAGCAATTTCAAGTAGTAGAATGATCAGCATGAAAATTCCTTGAGTTACTTACTTCAAAGATAAAATCCAAAGTATCTAGAATACTAGATTCATTGGGTCTCTTGTAGGTATTCTTCCATAAACATTTCTCACAGAAGGGCAGCCAGGAGTTAAAGGTTATACCCCTTGGCAAGTAGCTGGGCTTCAGATTCTCTGCACTGCTGGCAAAGGGCTGGTCCAGATGTTTTGACAGTTTGATAGGTCACTCATCTAATCTGTTCTTATAAACGAGTTGTTTGGCAGTCTATATGCCTGGTCTGAATTTAGGCTTAAAGCCCAGTAGTTTGATCTAAACTGGTACAGTTATGAGGCTTCTAGGTTATACAGTTCCAGGGGTGTTATTCATACTATCTCAAAAAAAATGTTTTTGACATTTATTTATTTTTGAGAGACAGAGACAGCGTGTGAGCAGGAGAGGGGCAGAGAGAAGAAGACACAGAATCTGAAGCAGGCTCCAGGCTCTGACCTGTCAGCACAGAGCATGATGCAGAGCTTGAACTCACAGACAGCAAGATCATGACCGGAGCTGAAGTCGGCTGCTTAACCCACTGAGTCACCCAGGTGCTCCCATTCACACTATCTTCTAAAATGGAGCCCATGTTTGCGGGATATTTTTACTAAGGATATTTTCTTATTTTCAGTAAAAATGTGCATAAAGGAGGAGAAGGCTTTTTAAAATTCATCCAAGTTTTCAAAGGAGGGCTCATTGGAGGTAGAAAGCATAGCAGTTAATACAATGGGTTTGGAAGTTAGAGATGGCTGGGTTCAAGAATCTGGGCATGTGACTTCACCTTTTTGAGCACCAGTTTCATTGTCTGTGAAATGTAACTAACAACAACCACTTCACAGGGCTGTGAAGATTACATAGAAAATGTATGTAGAGTATTTCACTCAAGGTCTGGCATATGTAAAGTGTTCCATAATTGGAAGCTGGTTGTATTTTCATTTCCAGATATCCTAGCAACCATCCTTACATTTTGCATCCTCAGCTGCATCTTGAAGGATCTAGAAATATAAAGAGAGATGAAGAAAATAAAATGGATTAGAAGAATGCATTTACATTTTTGATTTTTAATATTTGAGGTTGATGAGAATAAAAAGTCTCATCATTATAACCAAACTAGGCTGGGTACCTAATTATTTTTTTCTTCTTTCTTTTCCTTATATAAAGTGTGGTCCTTAGTGGAGATATTGGGTGGGCAATACTGGATGGTCTCTTGATTGCAGAGTCTACTTCTGATGACTCCTTTTCATCTGATATTTCTCTTTCTGTGTCCCATGACTTGGTCCATTTCCCAAGGCAGAAAGATGGGTGTCACCCTCCATTCTCTTTGCTCACTCTCAGCTCCTTTATCAAGTACTCACTGTCTCTTGTCAGTTACAATAGACTCCATCTACTTCTTTCCATCTGGATTGTACCACCCTTTTTGGGCCTTGATCATGTCTCTGCTGAATAACTGAACTAGCTTCCCGTGTCTCCTTCTTTGACTGTGCTTCTCTTCACAAATGGTCTCCCCTCTTTGCCCATGCTCCATCCTTACACAACAGCCAAGTATTTCTTCCAAAAAGCAAATCTGGGGCGCCTAGGTGACATAGTACATTAAGCATCTGACTTTGGCTCAGGTCATAATCTCAAGGTTTGTAAGCTTGAGCCCCGCGTTTGGGTCTCTGCTGTCAGTGCAGAGCCTGCTTTGGACAGAGGACTGTCCTCCTCTTTCTCTGCCTCTGCCCTGCATGCACACTTGTTCTCTCTCTCTCTCTCTCTGTCTCAAATAAACATTTTAAAAAACCCCAAAAAGCAAATCTAATTGTGTTGTTTCCTTAGTTAAAACCCTTTGATAGTATTTTAGTGTTCTCAGGATACAGTTCTCACTCTTTAACATGGCTTATAAGAACTTCTAAAAAAATTTTTAAATTTATTTATTTTAGAGAGAGAGCACGAATGAGGGAGACGGGCAGAGGAAGAGAGAAAGAGCATCCCAAGCAGGTTCCATGCTGAGCAACATGGGGCTCAGGGCTCGATCTCATACCCTGGGATCATGACCTGAGCTGAAATCAAGAGTTAGATGCTTAACCGACTGAGACATCCAGGTGCCCCTTATAAGACCTTTCTGATTTGGTTCTTGCTAAATTCTCCTAGAGTGCCTTTCTCTTTGCCTCTTTGCTCATGCTGGAAACCCTTCTCTGTGCTTCCATTTGCCTGATTCCTCTTTCTCCATCAGGCCTGTGATGGGCTAAATTATATACCCCCCATTCATATGTTGAAGCTCTAATTTCTAGTGCATCAGAATATGACGGATTTGAAGATAGGGCCTTTAAAGATGTAATTAAGTTAAAATGAGGTCACTAGGGCAGGCCCTAATCCAATAAGTCTGATGTCCTTACAAGAAAAGGAAATCAGGACACAAACATACAGACCATGGAAAGACAAAGGAAGAAGATAACCATAGAAAAGGCAAGAAGGGAGGCCTCAGTAGAAATCAACCCTCCTGACATCTTGATCTCAGATTTCTAGCCTCCAAAATTGTGAGAAAACAAATGTCTGTTGGTTAAGGCACTCAGGCTGTGGTACTTTGTTCTGGCAGCCCTAGAGAACTAATACAATGCCTCAGCTGAAATGTTATTTCCCATCCCATCCCTCTAACCCACCTCTGATATCTGTGTGTCTCTGCTGCATACTCCTGTAGCACTTTGTAATTTCTCTGTCAGAGCTCTTTTACCACAGTGGTTTAGAATTGCCTGTTTTGCTTTTTTGGTTGTTGTTGGTTTTGATTGTTTAATTTGCTTTTGGGTTTTTGGTCTATACTGTCTAAGCCATAAGCTTCTTAGGCAGGGACTGTATCGGTTTTGTTCATGATTTTATCCTCAGTGCCTTGCACAGTGTTTTACACATTCCAGGCATTCAGTAAATAGTTGAATGAAGGGATGAATAAATTGAGGATGATTAAAATCCTGGAGTCTAAACTAATGTTAATCCAAGGCCACCTAGAGCTAGATGGAATTTTGAGTGTCAGAGTTGCTTAAAAGGACGTTAACCAGGTTACAGTTCTCAGCGCAGAGATAGAAACCATCCTCCTTCTACCACTCTAGTTACAAAGCAATACTAAAACCAAACCAAGAAGATAGCAGAAAATGGCATCTTTGAATGAGGGAAACCACTTTAGAACTCAAAATGGAGCTAAAGATAACTGATTCAGATATCTGAATAAAAACAGAGTGGCTGTAGGTTGAAATCAGGACCAGATTCAGTAATGACGGGTGGGTTCTTATCCTTCACATTCATTATTCCTCCCCAGGCATGTCTGGGTCAAGTTCCATTCCTCCTTCTAACTACCACTGCTGTGCCTCATCTATGTGAGTAGGTGGGGCTCTCAGACAGCCAGGGCAGAGCCTGGAGGCAAAGGGTGGAGTCAAGAGTTATGAAGTCCAGGACAAGTAGTCAGACCAGAATTTTACCCAACCAGTTCTTGATGACTCACTTAACCTGCGAACCAGGACATTGGAAACCTGTATGACACATTCAAGTTACTTCCTGGTTCTACAGTCAACTTTGGCGAGACAGAACACTTACAGTACAATCTCCTCTTTGGATCAGCAATTAGTGTTCACAGGATTTGCAAAATGCTTTTACTAAGCATTTTAATATCTGAGAATTAAAAAAAAACAAGATAATATATTTTCTATGGATAGCCAATAAATTTAATTATTGTAAAACATTTCTTTGGTGAGCAAGGAAACCTAACTAGGGCTGAGATGATTTCTGCAGATGTTTCTTTTCTTTCTTATTCTTGTTGTTGAAGGTCTCTGCTCTAATTTACTTTTAAAAATCTTTTTGTTGAGGTATAGTATATAGATTGGGCACAAGTCATAAGCTCAGTAAATGCTTTTTGTTTTTCATATTCTCTGATTATTAAAACAATATTTGCACATTGTAGAGGCATTTTAAAATATGGAAAGAAAATAATTATCATTAACAGTTCTACTCATAATACCATCCCATCACACAGAGACCTTTTTAACATCCAGGTGAGGAACTTTCCAGCCTTTTTCTATAGGCTCTATTCAAATATGTACTTTTTAAAGTTGTAATTGCACAGTTTATCTGGGTTTATTATTTTTACTGTGAATATTTTCCAATATCATCACATGTTATTCTATAATTTGACATTTAACAGCTGCCTAGAATTTTATCCTGTGATCTTAACTCTATTTGAATAATTCACTATTACCGAACATTTAGGTTGTTTCCAATTTTTTTCTAATATAAATAATGCTGCATGAGCATCGTTCTGTATAAACTCCTGCCCACATATATGATAAATCAATAAGTGATTAGAGGATGTTGCTATTCCCAATTTCCTTGGTGAAGATGATCAGATATCCTGATTTTGTTCGTCAAGTTTAGTTTATATTTTCAGGTCCCAGGATCCTTGGTATTGTTGAAACATAGGGCCACAGTAGAGGGAAATACTCAATTGAGGAAAGTGTGATAGAAGTAAAAGTGAATTTACCAACTTATTTCAATAGGGATGATAATAATAGACACAGAATTGTTTATGAAATATCTGGGAACCTGGGTAAATACTGGCAAATAAAAGTGTGGCCAGATAATATTTCAGGTATTTACCTATATTCTTACTCTTGTGTTTCCCTTGCCCATTCAAGCTAGTGGTCACCCTGTGTTCATCCATTTCTCAAAGGAGGGATGTTGCATGTTAGAAAGCAGAAGTAGTGTGAAAGACTTTCTGGCTTCTGTTTCTAAGAGTTAAATTCTAAAATAGAGAGCCGGTAGACAAGGTGTCTGTCTGAAATTGTAATGAGACTTAAAAAATGCTGTCCTGGCTAAGGGGAAGGGAAACGATGAATGAACAGAGATTTCTGGGGGCTTGGAACAAAGAAGGATGGTGGAAAAACCTTAAAAAGGAAATAGTTTCAAGGTGCATCCGGGCAAATGGATTGCAGGCAGTCTTGCAAAGATTCCAGCGCCTAGATGGGAGATAGGGGCAGAGGGGCATGCTGACTGAAATGGTGGGCATCTACATTATAAACTGGGTATACTTGAGAGTCAGAACCAGATTGTGACTCCTGTTCCCCATCTTTGGCACCATGTAAGTTTCTGAAACAATGGCACCTAGAGTGAGTGAGGGAAAAGAACTAAGCCAAAGAATTAAGACTGTTTCACTATGAGATAAGAGCTCAAAACAGAAGCAGCAATTTAGAAAATTGTAGGTCTTTAATACTTGTGCTTATGGATTGAGATTTATATCCACTATAATTTCTCTGTTTTCTGTAGAAATTAATAAAATTTTCAAAAAATCTTACAAGAGTACCAATGGGAAGAGTTATGAGACAGAGTTGGAGGATATAATCCATGCAAATTCTGATCGTGGAGTTATTTAAAAACACCTGACATTCCTTCACACTGTTTCAAAGGAATAAAGTAGTGATTTGGGCATTTTAAGGATTAGTTTATAATATTTAGAAACTTTAAAATTTGCTTTTGAACTTTAAAAGTATACATTTTTTAAATATTAATTTTCAGTGCAGGCTAATGATGTCACATGTTTTACAATTCACTAAAGTCAAATAGAGGCTTATCAGAGTCTCTAATGTTCTGGCTTAATCTAAGAGTTAACTTTGTAGTATTTAGAGCAAGAGATATTTTCTGCAAAAATAACTTTTCTCATTACTGGATTTGTGATAAGGATTGGACAGAGAACATTGCAGGTTATATTATCTGGTAAGTTCTCAGTGGGCAACTTCACTTTCAAGCTTTTTCACCTGATTTGATTGGCCAACTAACTGTCAGGGACTTTATCTTTTTTTAATGTTTTATTTATTTCTGAGAGAGAGAGAGGGAGAGACAGCGTGAGCAGGGGAGGGTCAGAGAGAGAGAGGGAGACACAGAATCTGAAACAGGCTCCAGGCTCTGAGCTGGCTGTCAGCACAGAGTCCAATGAAGGGCTCAAATCCACGAACTGTGAGATCATGACCTGAGCCGAAGTCATACTCTTAACCAACTGAGCCACCCAGGCGCCCCAGGGACTTTAATTATTTAAACATAAGTTGCCTAATGCTTTATAAGGAGGAGATCTGGAAGTGAGACAGAAATAACCATGGATAAATATGAGAGTCCGAGAGACAAATAGATGAATGGATAGCTTTTCTAGGGAGCTCTGAATTAGAGTCCTAACTCTTCCTTGCCTGCAGTAAGGGGGTTAAACTTCTAGGCCCCTGATTCCTTTTGTGACCCAAGGGTGCTAATAGTCTCTAGCGACTTCACAGGGTGGACAGGCTCACATGAGAGATGATGTGACTGAATGCTGCTAGGGCCCTGCCTCACAGTGGTCACTCAGTGCTCCCAGCAACTCCCCCAACCCCCACCCCACCTCCTCTTTTCCTGCTGAGGCTCCTCAACAGAGAAATACTTCTACATGGAGAAAGGCCATTTTATAATCCCTGTCTCTTTCCAGAAGAAGTGGGCTGTCTTTTGTTATTTTCATTTAAAATTTTTTTAAGTTGCAGAAAGATGTCCTTTATTAAGCCTCCCCAGTCCTAGTTCTCTTTCTCCTGCACAGTCTTAGTTCTCCTGAGATGTCTAATTCCCTGTTTAGTGATGAGACCGACTTTGCAGCCAGCAGGGGGATTCTTGAAGATGGTATCAGTTTTGCCAATGTACTGGTGGGTGCCACCTCCAAAGGGACGCTCCACAGAATTCGTGGCCTCACCCCACATGCGTGCTCAGAAATTCCTCTTTGCCTTATACTTGTGGTAAGAGCAGCAACCAGGCTTGTCAGTGCAGCCCCCTCCCCCCACCACACCAACCACAGCTCTTTTGGCTGAAGAGGTGACCTTCTTGGAGCCTAAGCTCAGCTTCATTTGCGTCTCATTGGTCTCAGGTTTGGGGTAGGTGATGATCACATCGTTCTTGGAGGCTCTGGACAGCTTGCCTCTGTCGCCAGGCTTCTCCTCCAGGCAACATACGAGGATGCTCTCAGGAATGGTGCCCATTGCAAGTACATGGCCGATGCTGAGCTGGGCCTTCTTGCCACAGTATGTGAACTAACCAACATGGATGCCCTAAGCTGTGAAGAACAGCTCTGTTTCTTACACTGGTAGGGATCCCTGAGGACCCCCTTGGCAAGGAGTGTGTCACAACCCGGAGCATGGATGACATCCTTCCTGATGCCCTTGATGTAACTGTGCAGCTCAGCAAAGCAGGTGCACAGGCGCACAGCACCCTTTGGTGCTTCACGGGCTTGCCTAGTGGGCCAGTGCCCTTCTGGTTCCTGTGTGTCATGTGGCACATGGCAGTACTCTGGTGGCGTCTCAGGGAATCGACAGGAGGCCCAGGCACCCTGCTAGGGCCCAGGGACCACTGCTATCCTCCAGGGGAAGTTTCAACACTGCTCCTCGTCATGTATGGATTTAAAAGTAGGTAACTTCCTTCTCTCCTTCTGTACAGGTTGAAGATACTTTGCTCAGACTGACCATAATTTAGGACTCCCTACGTTTTATTATTAGAGCTAGTGTAACCAGTTACATGGTTATCGAGTTGATCATATCTAGGCTCATGGTCTTAGGTGGACAGGGAAGAAGGACAAATACAGGGATTCTTATTCCCTCTCATACTTTGGATTCTGACCATGTGAAGAATGGACTGAGGAAGTCAAGTGGAGGTCTTACCTGGAACTGCCTGTTGCATGAAGAAAGAAGTGTGCTTAAATTAGCCACCATTATTTACAGTAGAGTTTGTGGAAAGTTGATGTTCTTTACCAGAAGAAAGTGGAAGTGAGGTTTTAGGGGGTGCTTTCTGATTTGGAATTTTCAAGTCTAAGTAGCTGTAAGGTAGTGATCTTCAGGTGTAAGAAGACAAGTCCGGGAATCTATTTGTTTTAGGAGGAGAAGGACATATAAAGTTTGAAAACCCATATTTGTATATGTGTTTGGAAGACTAAACATAACTACTTTAAATAATGACTATATACTCAGTAAATAAAGTGTGAGAAACTGTTTTAGGCTGTAAAAGAAGGTGCTAGAAGATGTAAACCAAGTTTAACCCCAGAGTTAGCGAAATAGGGAATCAATAGCAGTTTAATTAGCAGAGACATAGACAGCCAGACCTGAGAGACAGACCATCCAGCCCAGGGGTCGCCAAATTATAGCCCGAGGAGCCAAATCCAGGCTGGCTGCTGCATTTCAATTTTTTTTTTTCAATTTTAGAGAAAGAGCGTGAGTTGGGGAAAGGTGCAGAAACAGAATCTCCATCAGCCTCCACACCCAGCATGGAGACTGTGCAGGGCCTGATTTGGCGAATGTGAGATCATGACCTGAGATAAGATCAAGGTTCACCTTGATCACCTTGATCACCTGAGCCACCCAGGTACCCCAGGCAGGCTGCTAATTTCTTTTTAACAAATAGTTTATTGTCACATTGGTTTCCATATAACACCCAGTGCTCATCCCCTCAAAGGCTGCTAATTTTTGAATTATCTGCTAGCTAATAAATAATGGTTTTTATGTTCTTAAATGGTTGGAAAAAATCAAAAGAAGAATATTTAATGACATGTGGAAAGTGTGTGAAATTAAAGTTTCAGTGTCCCTAAAGTTTTATTGGAACACAGCAATGCTCATTTATGTATTCTCATTTGCTGCTTTCATGCTGCAGGGACAGAGTTGAGTAGTTATGACAATGTATGGCCCATGAAGCTTAAAGCATTTGTTATCTGACACTTTACAGTTTCAAGTGTACAGGATAATGATTCAACAATTCTATACATTACTCAGTGCTCATTAAGATTAAGTGTGCTCTTGATGTCTTTTATCTATTTCACTCCTCTCCCCAACCACTTTCCCTCTGGAAACCATCAGTTTGTTTTCTGTATTTAAAGGGTTTTGTTTGTCGCCTTTTTTCTTTGTTCATTTGTTTCTTAAATTCTAGACATTTGTCTAGAAATCACATATTTGTCTTTCTTTGAATGAACTATTTCCCTTAGCTTTATGCCCTCTAGGTCCATCCATGTTGTTGCAAATAGTAAGACCTCATTCTTTTCTTATGGCTGAGTTATACTCCATTGTGTGTGTGTGTGTGTGTGTGTGTGTGTGTATCACCTCATTTTCATCCATTCATGGATGGACGGACATGTGGGTTGCTCCCATATATCTCGGCTATTGTAAACAATGCTACAGTAAACATAGGGGTGCATATTTTTTTTGAATTTAGTGTTTTCATTTTCTTTGGGTAAATACCTGGTAGTGGAGCTGTGGACTTACTGGATCATATGGTAATTTTATTTTTAATTTTTTAAGGAACCTCCATATGGTTTTCCACAGTGGCCACACCAGTTTGTATTCCCACCATCAGTGCCCAAAGGTTTCTTTTTCTCCATGCATCCTCACCAATGCTTGTTATTTCTTGTGTTTCTGATTTTACCCACTCTGACAGATGTAAGGTGGTATCTTATTATGATTTTGATTTGCATTTCCCTGATGATTAGTGATGTCGGACATCTTTTCATATGTCTGTTGGCCATCTGTATGTCTTCCTTGGAGAAATGTTTGTTCATGTCCTCTGCTCATTTTGATCGGACTATTTGGTTTTTGAGGTATTTAGTTGTATAAGTTCTTTTATATATTTTGGATATTAATCTCTTATCAGGTTTCTCATTTTCAAACATCTTCTCTCATTCAGTAGTTTGATTTTTTGTTTTCTTAATGGTTTCCTTTGCTGTGCAAAAGCCTTTTATTTTGGTCTAGTTCTAATAGTTTAATTTTGCTTTTGTTTCCCTTGCCTGCGGGGACATCTCTAGAAAAATGTTTCTATTGCCAATATCAAAGAAATTACTGTCTATGTTTCCTTCTAAAAGTTTTATGGCTTAATGTCTTGCATTTAGGTCTTTAATTCATTTTGAGTCTACTTTTGTATAAGAAAGTAGTCCAGTTTCATTCTTTTGCATGTAGCTATCCCGTTTTCCCAGCATCATTTGTTGAAGAGACTGTTTCCCTATTGTATATTCTTGCCTCCTTTGTCATAGACTAATTGGCCATAAGTGCGGTTTACTTTCTGGGCTCTCTGTTCTCTTGTGTTGATTTATGTGCCTGTTGTCCTGCCAGTACCATGATGTTTTGGTTATTACATCTTGAAATGTATATATCTTGAAATCTGGGGTTGTGATACATCCAGCTTTGTTCTTCTTTCTCAAGATTGCTTTGGCTGTTTGGGGTCTTTTGTGTTTACGTACAAATTTTAGTATTATTTGTTCTAGTTCTGTGAAAAATATTGTTGCATTAAATATGTCGATTGCTTTGGTTAGTATCGACATTTTAACAATATTGCTTCTTCTACTCTGTGAACATGGTATATCTTTCCATTTGTTTGTGTCATCTTCAATTTCTTTCATCAGTGTTTTATACTTTTCAGAGTACAGGTCTTTTACTTCCTTGGTTAAATTTATTGCTAAGGTATTGTATTATTTTTGGTGCAATTTTAAATGGGTTTATTTTCTTAATTTCTTTTTCTGCTATGTTTAATAGAAAGCTTAATTTCAAGGTGGAATGGTCTTTTTATTTTTGATTTTGCCATTACTGTCTAGTTTTATTACATCATGATTATCTTAAATCTCTTTTTAAATAGTACCCTTCTCTTCCTCCATTGATGTATTGGAGAAACTAGGTTATTTATATCATATGATGTTCCATATCTTGGATTTAGCTGCTTGCTTCCTCATATTGTCATTTATTTTTTATATTCCATGTTTCTGTAAATTGCTGGTTACACCTCAGGCTTGATTAGATTCAAGTTTAGTGTTTTATGCAGTAATACTTCACGGGGATGCCGTATACTTCCCATTGCAAGAGATCATGAAGCATGTAATGTCTTGTTCCACTTCAGTGAGATAGATATTATTCATTGGGTTTAGGTGAGTAAGCCTGAGCTTCCACTATAAACTTCACTATCAACCTTTTGTGTAATAGTTTTAGCATCCACTAATATTGTACCCTTGACCTGTATTTCATTAGGTATAGCAAAATGATGATTTTCCTGTGATTCTTTTTGCTATTTTTGGTTGTTATGGTTCTGTTTATTTATTTATTTTTTTAATGTTTTTTATTTATTTCTAGGAGAGAGAGACAGCATGAGCAGGGGGAGGGTCAGAGAGAGAGGGAGTGACAGACTCTGAAACAGTCTCCAGGCTCTGAGCTGGCAGTCAGCACAGAGCCCGACGCGGGGCTCGAACCCACGAACCGCGAGATCATGACCCAAGCGAAAGTCGGACGCTCAACCGACTAAGCCACCCAGGCGCCCCTGGTTCTGTTTATTTTTAATAGCTTTATTGAGGTATAGTTGATGTATAATGTACATATTTGAAGGATACAATTTAGTATTGACACATTTATATGCCACTAATGACTATACAATACAATATTAAATATTATACATAAATAACTACATTTTTCTATAAAGACTTTTTCATCATCAACTATTTGATTATCCTAAAATACAGTTAGTTCATATAGGGAAAGTCATGCTAAATTCTTGATTCTTTCCTTTAATTTATCGGGGAATAGGTAATGAGTTGATGCCCTGGAAGCTTCCATTGGTAACAATGGAATATATAGTTTGTTTTTTTTTCCCAGCATTTTTTGGGGGTGTTGTAAGGGTAATATCATGAAGCATGCTTTTTTATACATTTGAAATGTTTCAATCAATTACAGTCACTGTCTTTTTATTATTGCTCATGTTGTCCCGTCTTAGGCTATTGGGAGCCTCTTTGAGTTGGCTCTTATGTCTTTTTGATACAATTTTGGTAGTCTTCGATAGATTCTTTGCTTTTTGGCACAAAAGGATGTCATAGATTCATCTTATATATTTTCCACCATAAACTTGAAATCAGCCATTGTTCTAAAGAGTCCTGGTTCCTTTTAGTGGGGAATGGTATTTAGAGCTATGAGCTTTTCTTTATGTTTTCATTTTTAATCTTCCTAAAATGATACACTGGTTCATTACTAATAGTGTATATTAATATACATGGTATAGTATGCCATATGTGTATGTATACCATATGTATACTATACTATAATGGTATACATTAATGATATATTTTTATATTAATTGTTCAAGTTAATAGTGTTTAGGTTTGTTTTCTAAATATCAGAGCTAAGTAATAACCTATGGCTATTTCAAGTAACTTTACTGGGGTGCCTGGGTGGCTCAGTCAGTTAAGCGTCTGACTTTGGCTCAGGTCATGATTTCACAGTCCGTGGTTTCAAGCCCCATGTCGGGCTCTGTGCTAACCACTCAGAGCCTGGAGCCGGCTTCAGATTCTGTATCTCCCTCTCTCTCTGCCCTTCCTCCGCTCAGTCTCTGTCTCTGTCCCTCAAAATAAAATAAAGACATAAAAAAAATAAAGTAACTCTACTATATCTTGCCTGTTTACTTATGTAGTCAGAATTTACTTACCACAAAAACGATTAAAAAAGGGCACTGGAGGGGCGCCTGATTGGCTCAGTTAGTTAAGCATCCAACTCTTGATCTTGGCTCATGTCATGATCTCAGTTCATGAGATTGAGCCCTGCGTCAGGCTCTGGGCTGACAGCATGGAGCCTGCTTGGGATTCTTTCTCTCTTTCAGCCCCTCCCCACTTGTGTGTGTGTGCGCGCGCGCGCGTGTGTTTGTGTGTTTGTGTGTGTGTGCGCTCTCTCTCTCTCAAAATAAATAAATAAACTTTAAAAAAAATAAGGAAGGGAGGTAGGAGGGGAGGGGGGAGGGAGGGCGGATGGGCTGGCACTGGAACAACAAGTTGGGAGACCTGGAGGCTCAAGCTCACTTTATAGGTGGTATGAACTTGAGTGAACCACCACCTCTCTCTTTTAAGTTTAAAAACGTTTTTTTCAATGTTTTTAAATTTATTTTTGAGAGAGAGACAGAATGTGAGCAGGAGAGGGGCAGAGAGAGACAGAAACACAGAATCTGAAACAGGCTCCAGGCTTTGAGCTGTCAGCACAGATCCCCATGTGGAGTTCAAACTCATGAACTGTGAGATTGTAATCTGAGCAGAAGTTGGCTGCTTAACAGACTGAGCCACCCAGGTGCCCCCTCTCTTTTAAGGTTTTGGGTCCTCATTACCTAGGCAGGGATAAAGGCATTGGCCTCTTTGTGAACATCTGATGGCTGCATATGCTATTAGTATATATCATCCACTTATTGGGCATCAACAATCAGTCTAGCCAGATAAGTAAAGGCAGCCAAGAGAGAATGATAAGAGTAGTCAGATAAATTAGAGACATTTGTCCCTTTTCACCTTTTAGACCAGGGAGAGGGAAAAGGGTAGGAGTGAAAGAACAGACCATAGCCATTTCTTAGTCTGAGTCTCTCAAGCCAAAGTTGTTCTGGTGGAAAAGATGTGATCATTAAATTGGATTTGAAAATCAAATTCTACTAATACTATTATTTTTAATAAATAAAAGTGACTGGAAAGACGAATTCTGCCCAAAATGTTGTTAAAGGATGGGAGAAAAAAAAAGATTCAGCAGTGAGGGATGAGAGAAAAGCAAAACTCACTGTGTATGGAATGTGCAATAAACTGGGTATATTTGTCAAACATAATGGGAGAAGTTAAATTTTTTATGGATCAATATGAGAAACATAAATTCTAGAATAGAAAATTTAGAAGGATTTTCTGTACTTTAAGCTTAGAGATTGATAATACCCCTCATCTACTCATTACAGGCTTTTCCTGTAATTCAGTTATTCTCCACAAGGTGGCAGAAGATATCTTAGTTATGCCATCCAGAAGCTCCAATTCTAATTTTCTGCTCAGATTTCATTATATATTTTAGCTGTATATTTTTCATGTAAAAAATAGCATAATTGAGTATTTTAATAAAGACTTTAGGTATTGCTTTAATACAAACAGGAAATGTTGATCAATCATATATATATTTTTTAAAGTCTAAAAGGCAAACTACATAGAAGTTTTTTCACTATATTGCTAGCTAATCTTGTTCTTATCTCTAGACTGACTAGAATGTTATTTCTTAATTCCATTCGGTGTAAATTTTTAATAATGTGTCAATAGGAAATGGCTGGTACAGTTCTGAGACTTCAGTTAAACTGTATAATACAAATTTGTTGCAGTTTCCTTCTGGTACTGGTTCTAGGATATTAGGGTTTAGGAATAATTTTTGTGTCTGTCTGTTTTTACTTGTCCATAAGTTTCCATTTCTTATTTTCAGAGTTTCACTTTTATCCCTTCTATTGGCCAAATCAAGAAATGAAAATATCTGATTCTTGACACCAAAAATCCCCATTCCACCAGGTTACTTTCTTCAATTAGAGGACAGTAATTTTCCACTGATTCATAGAATGACATCACTTTTTCCCATCAGCTTTATAACTGGAAAACTCATTTAAACTACTTTACATATGAGAGTGCTCATTTTACTACATCCTAGCCACAACTCTGAGTTCCTACAAATAATTTTAGGAAGTTCTATATACAAACAGCATTTTAAGCCAAAATATAAACTTTCTGAGCAATAGTTCAACAAATATTTATAAACAGTTTTTAAAAATAAATTCCCAGCTTTTTGTTACAAAATTTCTTAACATTCAGCAAAATATTCCAATAAATATGCCTATCCCAACCACTCAGATTAAATAATTAATATTTGCCAAGTATTTAAATACGTGTCTTTTTTTGTGTGTGTGATACATTTTAAAATTGCAGATATTGTGACCCTTTACCCCTAAACAGTAGAGTCACATTCCCTAGAATGAGGACATTTCTCCTACATAACTATATTATCACCCCTAAGAAAAATTAACCATACTTCCTTATTTTTATCTAATAACTGGCCCATAGTCACATTTCCCACATTTAACACGTTATTTTTCATTGCTATTTAGAATATTATAATCTAGAAAAACCTTTAAATATTTTTAAAATGATAACTTTTTTAAAGTTTATTTTGAGAGAGAGAGCATGAGTGCACCAGTGGTGGGGGCCAGGGGGTGGAGGCAGAGAGAGCTGGGGAGAGAGAGAATCCCAAGCAGGCTCCGCATTGTCAGTGTGGAGTCAATGCGGGGCTTGAACTAATGAACTGTGAGATCACGACCTGAGCTGAAATCAAGAATCGAATGCCTAACCAACTGAACCACCCAGGTGCCCCTAATGATACTGACTTTTTGAAGAGACCAGACCAGTTGTCTTACAGAATGTTCAATATTTTTGCATTTGCCTGACTTTTCCTTATAGTGTCATTTGATTCTAAGAGTATATTGTCAAATTAATTTTACGGCAACCAATTCCTACTGCCATGTGAAAGTTTTCATTAGTTGCAGTGCTTTAAGGCTACAAAATGTATTGAGTCTTTTATAGTTCTGGAAGACTTGCAGCAAGAGAATTTCACAGCAGGAAAGTCCACTCCCACTGACACATTAGAAAAGGGGACTATAGATTTCTATTGCTACTATAACAAGTTACCACAAATACCATGGCTTAAAACAGCACAGATTTGTTATCCTATAGCTCTGGAGGCCAGAAGTCCAAAATAGGTCTCAGAGGGCTAAAATCAAGTTGTTGGCAAGACTGCATTCCTTTCTGAAGACTAAGGGAAACTTTGTTCCTCATTGTTTTCAGCTTTTGCAGGCCATCTGCATGCCTTGGCTTATGATCTCTTCCTTCATCTTCAAAGCCAGCAGTGTAAAATCTTTAGATCTCTCTCTGACCCTGATCCTTACGTTCCTGCTTCCCTCTTCTGCTTATAAAGACTACTGTGGTTACACTGGGCCCATCTGAGTATAATCCAGGATATTGTTCCTGTTTCAAGGTCAGCTGATTAGAATCTTAATTGCATATGCAACCGAATTCTTTCTTGCCATGTAACATAACAATATTCAGAGGTTCCAGGGATTAGGACGACGACCCCATTATTCTGCCTATGTCAGGAGGTGACCTGACAAGTTACTCTCAAGAGTCTTCTTAAAAAACTTTTTAATATAATTTATTGTCAAATTGGTTTCCATACAACACCCAGTGCTCATCCCAACAAGTGCTCTCCTCAATGCCCATTTAAAAAAAAAATGTAATGTTTGTTTAATTTTTTGAGAGAGAGAGAGATAGAGCATGAGCGGGGGAGAGGCAGAGAGAGAGGGAGACACAGAATCTGAAGCAGGCTCCAGGCTCTGAGCTGTCAGCACAAAATTTGATGCAGGGCTTGAACTCATGAACTGCAAGATCATGACTTGAGCCAAAGTTGGATGCTAAACTGACTGAGTCACCCAGGCGCTCCTCAGAAGTCTTTTCCATACACTGCAACCTTATATGTTTGTTTTGCATTGGAATTCAGTCAAAGATCATCCTATGTTGAATCCTATTTAAGAGAGTTTAATAAAAGAGGAATTAGAAGGATTTTATGACAAAATTACATTCTTATAACCATGTAGATACACAATTGGCTTTTTTTTCTAGTTTCTATATTTTAAAAATTTTATTTAAATTCAAGTTAGTTAACATATAGTGTAGTATTGGTTTCAGGAGTAGAATTCAGTGATTCATCACTTACATAATAGCACCCCGTGCTCATCTCAAAAAGTGACCTTCTTAATGCCCATCACGCAGTTAGCTTATCCCCCCAACTACATAGTGTTTGTGTATCTCATATATCTAAAGTCAAATGGTTTCATTTGCTAGTTTTATTTTGATAAGGAAGGTAAGTGTTTCCTTTGCCTCTGATTTGAGAATCTACAGAGCTTAAATCTTATAATTCACTTCAACTCAACCTCTTAAATTCTAGTTTTCTTCTTCTGTCACTTCAAGTTAGAGCGAAAGAATCCAACAACATTGGTGGTTCACACATACCTCCTTCTGGGTTATCTGTTCAAAACAAAACTGAAGTGGATCATACTGTCAACATGCAGACTCATGTAGTGTTAAGACTTAACCCTTTACCAAAAGGTGAGATTCTGGAGTAGTGTAGGGCAACTCAGCATCCACAGGGCCCTTTGAGTGCTGACCTCTTATTATGATATTTTTTAAAATGTTTTATTTATTTTTGAGAGAGAGCATGGATGCAAATGGGGGAGGGGCAGAGAGAGGGGAACACAGGATCTGAAGTGGGGTCTCCGCTGACAATAGAGAGTCCGATGTGGGACTCGAACTCATGAGCTGTGTGATCACGACCCAAACCTAAGTTGGATGCTCAACAAACTGAACCACCCAGGCACCCCTATTATGATAATTTTTATAAGCTCTAATGCAATAGAAATTTTGTTTCTGGGTCAAATATTTTTATCAAAATTAAGAAAAATCAGACTCATTGATGCCTCATTAAATACAATGAAATCTGTCTTACTAATGTTGGTGGGGTTTTTCTGAAATAGCAAATGAAAATTGTTGGGTTTTATTGATCAGGTAGGGAAATCTAGGGAAGGGAAAATGAAGTTTTAGTTAGTAGAGTGAAATGTTTTAAGTTAGTGAATTTAGGTGGTTTTGACAAAATAAGAAGGAAGAAACTAAAGAATCTTGGGCATACAACAGTTTGTTGAGCCCAGAAAATATATAGAATTGAATCAGGTATATCAGAGGCTTCAGTTTAAATGTGAAATCTCTACTGTTGGGTGCCCTGACTATGAGGCCTACTCTGTAAGTTAATGATATTATAATGAGAAAATCCACAACCTCCACCTTGGGGTAAGGTCTGGAAGAAGTTTGGGAGGGACTTCTGCATTAGACCAAGGAAGTGATTTTGAGGGCATGGTATTGGATTCCAAGTAACAGTGACTATACAAGCCTGTGAGCTCAAGAATGTCTTGGGACAGCAAAGGCAGTCCTAAGAGGAAAATACATTGCAATCCAGGCCTATTTCAAGAAACTAGAAAAAGCGCAAATACAAAATCTAACAGTGCACCTAAAGGAGCTAGAAGCATAGCAGCAAGAACACCCCAAACCCATCGGACAAAGAGAAATAATAAAGATCAGGGCAGAAATAATCAATATAGAATCCAAAAAAACAAAAAAACAAAAAACAAAACAAAAAAAAACCAACAACAACCCAGTTGAACAGATCAATAAAGCCAAGAGTTGGTTTTTTGAAAAAATAAACAAAATTGATAAACCTCTAGCCAGCCTTCCCAAAAAGAAAGAGAGAGCACCCAAATAGACAAAATCATGAAGGAAAATGGACTTATTACAACCAACCCCTCAGAAATACAAGGAATTATCAGGGAATACTATGCAAAATCTATGCCAACAAACTGGACAACCTAGAAGAAATGGACAAATTCCTAAACGCACACACACTTCCAAAATTCAAATGGGAAGATATAGAAAATCTGAACAGACCCATAACTAGTGAAGAAATTGAATCAGCTATCAAAAATTTCCCAACAAATAAGAGCCCTGGGCCAGATGGCTTCCCTGGGGAATTCTACTAGACATTTAAATCAGATTTAATACCCATTCTTCTCAAGCTATTCCAAAAAATAGAAATAGAAGGAAAACTTCCAGATCATTCTACAAAGCTAGCATCACTTTGATTCCCAAACCAGACAGAGACCCAGCAAAAAAAGAGAACTGTAGGCCAATATCCCTGATGAATATGGATGCAAAAATCTTCAAAAAGATACTAGCATATCGAATTCAACAGCATATAAAAAGAATTATCCACCATGATCAAGTGGGATTCATTCCTGGGTTACAGGGCTGGTTCAATATTTGTAAATCACTCAATGTGAAGCATCACATTAACAAAAGAAAAGGTAAAAACCATATGATCCTGTCAATAGACGCAGAAAAAGCATTTGACAAAATACAGCATCCTTTCTTAATAAAAACCCTTGAGAAAGTCGGGATAGAAGGAACTTATTTAAACATCATAAAAGCCATTTATGAGAAGCCCACAGCTAACATTCCTCAATGGGAAAAAACTGAGAGGTTTCCCCCTGAGATCAGGAACACGACAGGGATGTCCACTCTCACCACTGTTGTTTAACATAGTGCTGGAAGTCCTAGCATCAGCCATCAAACAACAAAAGGAAATAAAAGGCATCAGAATTGGCAAAGATGAAGTCAAACTTTCACTTTTTGCAGACATGATACTCTACATGGAAAACCCGACAGACTCCACCAGAAGCCTACTAGAACTGATCCATGAATTCAACAAAGTCTCAGGGTACAATATCAACGTACAGAAATCGGTTGCATTTTTATACACCAATAATGAAGCAACAGAAAGAGAAATCAAGAAATTGATCCCATTCACAATTGCACAAATAAGCATAAAATCCCTAGGAATAAACCTAGCCAAAGATATGAGATCCGTATGATGAAAACTATAGAAAACTTATGGAGGAAATTGAAGAAGACACAAAGAAATGGAAAAACATTCCATGCTCATGGATAGGAAGAATAAATATAGTTAAGATGTCATTACTACCTAAAGCACTCTACACATTCAATGCAATTCCAATCCAACTTGCACCAGCATTCTTCTCAAAGCTAGAACAAAAAAGCCTAAAATTTGTATGGAACCACAAAAGACCCTGAATAGCCAAAGTAATATTGAAGAAGAAAACCAAAATGGGAAGCATAACAATCCCAGACTTTAGCCTCTACTACAAAGCTATAATCATCAAGACAGTATGGTATTGGCACAAAAATAGACTCATAGGCCAATGGAACAGAATAGAGAACCCAGAATTGGACCCACAAATGTATGGCCAATTAATCTTTGACAAAGTGGGAAAGAGTATCCAATGGAAAGAAGAGAGCCTCTTTAACAGATGGTACTGGACAGCAAATGCTGAAGGATGAAACTAGATCACTTTCTTACACCACACATGAAAATAAACTCAAAATGGATGAAGGTCCTGAATGTGAGACAGGAACCATTAAAAAAACCCTAGAGGAGAAAGCAAGAAACAACCTCCTTGACCTCAGCCGCAGTAATTCCATACTCGACACATCTCCAAAGGCAAGGGAATTCAAAACAAAAATGAACTATTGGGATCTCATCAAGATAAAATCTTCTGCACAGCAAAGGAAATAATCAATAAAACTAATAGGCAACTGACAAAATGGGAAAAGATCGTTGCAAATGACATATCAGATAAAGAGCTAGTATCCAAAATCTGCAAGGAACTCACCAAATTCCACACCTGAAAAACAAATAATCCAGTGAAGAAATGGGCAGAAGACATGAAGAGACACTTCTCCAAAGAGGACATCCAGATGGCCAACAGACACATAAAATGATGCTCAACATCACTCATCATCAGGGAAATACAAATTAAAACCACACTGAGCTACCACCTCACGCCAGTCAGAGTGGCTAAAATGAACAAATCAGGAGACTGTAGATGCTGGCGAGGATGTGGAGAAATGGGCACCCTCCTACACTGCTGGTGGGAATGTAAACTGGTGCAGCCCCTCTGGAAAATTGTGTGGAGATCCCTCAAAAAATTAACAATAGAACTTCCCTATGAGCCAGCAATAGCACTACTAGGAATTTACCCAAGAGATATAAGAGTGCTGATGCATAGGGGCACATGTACCCCAGTGTTCATAGCAGCACTTTGAACAATAGCCAAATCATGGAAACAGCCTAAATGTCCATCAACTTACAAATGGACCCAGAAGATGTGGTTTATATTTACAAAGGAATACTACATGGCAATGAGAAAGAATGAAATCTGACCATCTGTAGCAACATGGATGGAACTCGAGGGTGTTATGCTAAGTGAAATAATTCAAGCAGAGAAGGACAGATACCATATGTTTTTACTCATATGTGGAACAGGAGAAATTTGACAGAGGACCATGGGGGAGGGGAAGGGGGAAAATAGTTAAGGAGAGGGAGGGAAGCAAACCAGAAGAGACTCTTAAATACTGAGAACAAAGTGAGAGTTGATGGGTGTGGGGGAGAGGAGGAAATGGGTGATGGGCATGGAAGAGGGTACTTGTTGGGATGGAGTGTTATATGGAAACCAACTTGACAAATAAACTAAAAAAAAAAAATGTCAGGAACCTCAGCTATGTTGAATGTCTCACCAAAGTGGTTGTGCCATGGAAAATAAAATAGTGTTTTTGTGTATTCACACTGGGTCATTTATTCTGCCCAGTGACCACTGCTATCTGGGAAGGAACCTTAAGATGATGGGAACTTAGAACTTATTCTTTGGTGTGTTCTTAGATCCAGATCAAGAGGGGAGGCTGCATGGGAAAACAGAGAAACTAGAGATACTGCAGGATGTTTGGGAGTGAGGAGAGTGTATCACTCACATTAAGGAACCTTCAGGAAAGAGGTCCCCAGCAAGGGAGGGGGTCTCTAAAGAACATATGAAAGTACTAAAGAGCAGGAGTCATCTGTAAACATGTGCTGGGTATCAGTCAGTATGGGGACTTTCCTGATCAGTTTACTTTTTCTTCCTCTCTATGCCCCATCCTTGCAGACGATAGCCACATGTGTAGGGAAGCAAGGGCATAGCAGCTGTGAGATAAATAAGGAAATGGCTGACCACAACCCCTTCCCTGAGTACTGACTTCTCTGTCTGTAGGAGGCCTGAGCTGAGGGAAAAGGGAGGAGGACTAAATTAAACCAAGTGTGACTGTAACAAGAAACTGGACATTTGAATTACTGATTAGGACCCTGTGTCACCTAACAGTTATCAGAAAAGTCATACCCAAGTTTTTCACTTAGGGAAAGGAGAACTTGCCCAATGGAGCAAATTTAGGTGGATAGGAAAACCAAAATAAAGTTACTTTAGGATTATATCCCATGAGTTTTGTTTGGTATGATTGTTACAGTTGTGAAAGTTCAGGGCATAGATATCTGGTGCATTAATTAGCATGCTGGAATAGAGGGGAAGGGTCAAGAGACTGGAAAAGAGGAGAGATTGAGGGATGCTAATAATATTTTGTTTTATATTTGTTGAAGTTTACCACATTTGTATAAAAAAGAAAGAGATTTTTAAAANCCAAAACACAAACAACCCAGTGAAGAAATGGGCAGAAGATATAAAATTATTCTTTGAATGCTTTACCCTCCATCTTATTTAAGATCACTTAATATTGGCCAGGATGTAGGGAAATGGATTAACACTCTCCATAGTGTATCTGATCAAGAATTCGGATGGATTTACCTCAAGAGCCTACAAATGACTACTTCTGATATACTATTGACTATAATCTTGGCTTTGTTAGTCCTTAAGTTATAGCTATAATACCTCAGGTAAGGCTGTGTTTCTTTCTCTTCCCTCCCCCACCCCTCCTTTTAACGTTATATATAGCACTGTAAAAAAAGAAGCAGCAGCAGCAGCAAACAGACAATACTCTGTTTTCCTTCCCTATATTTTCTCTTCTTCCTTTTCAGTGAAACCTCATTCATATTATTCTGTGAGGTCACACTATTCTGTGTCCTATTCTCCCCCTTAACATTACTTCTAGACTTGATTGTATGTTTTGACATAGTACACAGACTTTCATATCTGTTGTTTATGGGCTCTCCCACAATGGGGTTATCGTGTAATTTCCTTAACCACGCCCTGGATGTTGTGCATCTGGAGTTTTTCTTGTTTGTATCACAGAACCTCAACAGTGTGTCAGTGCAGCATTGGTGCAGGCTCCAGGCTCGTGGCTCAGGTGGGTTCTCACGTAGCTGGAACATGTTGCTGCTAATTGATTTTGTTTCCTGTTGGATTATCTCCTTGGAGTGTATACATAAAAGAGAAACTTTTGGCACAGAGACTGAGAAGGATCTGTTTGAACACTTCTAAGCCTTTTGCCAGAGGACAATCCAGAAAATGAACCAGCTCACAGTTTATCTAAGGATAGATCATAACAGATGACATCAGAAGACCCAGGCTGTCCTTCATCAGCCTCCAAGTGGGCCTTTCTGATATACTTCAAGGAATTACTTTTTCAACTTCGTCATAAAGGTCTTATTTTTGTTTTCCAACTAAAATTTTAGCTGCTTGGCAGGCTTTCAGGTCTTTTTATTTGAGTGTTTGATGGACTGACTTCTCTTGTCGAAATGGGGCCAGTCAAATCACTGAAATTCTATTGTGTGATTTTTTTGGCTGATGAATTCTTTTGTATTTTTTTGGCTGATTTTTAACATTTTCTATTGTGGAAATTTAAAAAACTTATAAGGGGCGCCTGGGTGGCTCAGTCAGTTAAGCGTCTTGACTTTGGCTTAGGTCATGATCTCATGGTTTGTGAGTTCCAGCCCCACATCAGGCTCTGTGCTGACAGCTCAGAGCCTGGAGCCTGCTTCAGAGTCTGTGTCTCCCAGTCTTTCTGACCCTCCCCTGCTCATGCTGTTTCTCTCTCAGAAATAAATAAAACATTTTTAAAAATTAAAAATAAATAAATAAAAATAAAAACTTATAAGAATAGTGGGGCACCTGGGTGGCTCAGTTAAGTGTCTGACCCTTGATTTTGGCTCATGTCATAATCTCTTGGTTCATGGGATTAGACCCTGTGTTGGAATCTGCACTCACAGCACAGAGCCTGCTTGTGATTCTCTTTCTCCCCAACACTCTCTCCCTACCTGCCTCTAAAAACAAACAAACAAAAAACAAATAGAAGGAATAGAAAAATGGAGTCCCATGTACCCATTACTCAGCTTCACCAACATTAACTTTCTGTTGTTCTTTCTTCTCTTTCTCCCTGTATACTTACGTCCTCCCCACATTGTGATATTTTAAAGCAAATTCCAGACATCATATGATTTCACCTATAAATACTTCAGTGTAAATCTCATCTTATTAAATGACCACAGTGCATATGGCAAAGAAAATGGGGTAAAATGTTAACAATAAGCAAATTTGGGTAGAATGGATAAATGTGTCCTTTGTACTACTTATTTTTGTAAATTTTCTGTACGTTTGAAATTGTTTCTAAAGTCAAAAACAAACACCCAAGCAAACAAACCAAAAACATGACCATAATAATATCACATCTGATCATCCAAGAACAGTTTTTCTCGTTTTACTATAAATCATGCTCTTGGAAAGAAATTAAGTGGAAAATCTCAGATAAATATTAAAAAGAAAATAAAAATCAGTCATAATTCTGACACCCAGACACAATCACTATTTAATGATTATGTATTTTTCTTCAGTCTATTAAATAGACACAGATGCACACAAACATATGCCTATCACTTAAAAAGTCAAATAGTCCTAATGAGCTTATAACCAGGCACATAATTCCTATCGCCCCATCTGCTCCAGTCTCCTCCCTCCAAGTACTCGCTCCTGCTTGCTCTCTCTTACCTGCTTGCAGGCTCTAATGGCAAAGTGCCAGCTGCAGCTCTGTTTTCAGCTTAGTACTTTCTTATCTACCACAGCTGTTAAGATGAAAGGGAATCATATTTTGCTTGATTTTTCTCAGGAGAATGTTTTTCATTTTGTGTTTGATCTTAAAAATGCTTTGCTTGTGGGCAGTGTAGTACAGATTGGCTCATCCGTCATCCACTTTGACCTCCTTCTAGCATGTCTTCCTATATTCTATAGGCTGGACAGCGAAAGCGACATTTCCAGACTCCATTGCAGCTTGGATTTTGCACATTGCCAGTGGGAGGCTTGGAAAGTTGATGTGAATGGGGCAAAGTACAGCGGCAGAGGGGTTTGATTCCTCCAGCTGCAAGAGAGAGTCTAGTGTCCAGTTCCCTGTTCCATGGGTGCTAAGTGGAAGGCAGCAGAAGTAATGATATTTTTTGCCAGAAGAACCCCATGGAGGGGTTAGATATTTCTTCTGGCTGCATTGCTCCTGATTCTGTACCATCCAAGCTTGGATCATCAGAAGTTTATCATCTTTAGTCATCTGTGGTTTTAGTGATTTTCCATATTTTCCCCATACCCTTGAAGGTGATACTTGTACATCAGTTATTTTATTTGGCAAATAACCAATTGTGGCAGCTAACATTACATTCTCTTTACATAAGAAACTAAGACAAATAAATTTGGACATTAACTACCTCATCTCAGGACATATAGTTTATCTTTTATGCTGTTTAGAATCCAACTCCTGGTTTTCCACTACTCCAATATTCAACCTATTCATGACTAACAATAAAAAAGAGTCCCTAAGAGTCCTAGAACCAATTATAGCTCTAGCAAAACTTTATAGGAGTGGCAACTGACCCAACTGGTGATTCTTATCTAATGCAGTTTGCTTATTTGTTTAAAACTTCACTGCATGGCTATTTTAAATTCTTTTCTTAATTTTTCTGGTATAATCTTTTGCTTTAATGTCCAAAATTTGGGAACTATAGATAATTCTAAAGAAGTGGAATGATTAGTCCATCACCAAGCAACAGGGTCTTTATAATTTGAATGCTTTCCTAGGTCAGATAGAAACAAAACATTTAAGAGAATTGGGAGGTTTTGAGCATTAACCATATCTTTGGGTTGATATCAAGGAGAATAACACATTCTTCCAGAAACATTTCCTGATACTTTTGTCAGGGTTCAAATCCTGTACTGATCTTGAAGTTTATTTTTGGGCTTTGATCTCTTACCTATTTTCAATATAGTCACAAACATTTGCAATCTCTGTTCTGGGAACTCAGTCCTTGAGTTAATTGTTTTATTGATTCTAGCCTCCTACTCTAGCTAGTTATCCAGGTAGCCAGTGTTCCAGTTTCAGAAGGAGACAGCTGGTGATGTGCTCCTATTGTTCCCCTGACCCCCTGCTCCAGTCCAGCTCTTGGTATAAGTAAATATCCCTGCCTCCACTCCAAACTCCGCCCACTCTTGTGCATGATTCAGGGGAGGAGATGGATGTGGTGGTCATTCCAGCAGAGGAGGTGGTCCCCCTCACCCCACATAATGCCTTGGTCACAGTTATCTTGTTAGTCCCCAGATAGATGTTCATGCAGGCTCTCCCCGTTTCCTGCCTCTATTTGGCCACTTCTCATACCACTAGCTGAGCAGCAGCTCTCAAAGCTAAAAAGCTCCTCCCTGTCCTTGCAATGCACCTTTGTTCCTGTGACTCATCCTAGCCTGTACTTGTTATATCCCTGATCCCTACTTCACTCCTTGCATGATAACAAAGTTCTCATCCAACTGCTAGTATTTTCCGATGATCCAGGACAGGAAACCCAGGGTTTCCTGGACACCAGTGATCTCATTACAACAATTTCCTTCCACCTACCCCAATTCCACCCACGTTTGAGATACACCTTTGTCTCCAATGGACTCTGAAAATGACCCGACCAGGGATGATTAGCCAGCACCCCTAACTAATGCTCTGTTGCTCTTCTAGACCGTATATGTTCAAATATAGTAAATAGCAGAGGGAAATTGGCTCTGTGCTCAGCTAGCCCACAGCTTCTCTGACTTTAGCCAGGCCCAAAGAGATAACATTGCTCTGAAATGCAACTTTTGGAGAAAGACATAAAGAAACCCAATTTCCCCCAATTGAAATGAATGCAGTTAGACACCTTTTAATGATTATAGGGACTTGAAGAGTGATAATGTTACATGATGATCATTACATGTAAAGCTCTAATGTAAATTCTTAAAATCTAGGAAACTCATTTGAGTGAAAATCCTTCATAACTATAGATTTCATTTTTATTTTCAAAAGAAAGATAAACAATATTCCACTGACAATGGACTCTAAAGAATCTTTTGGAAAAAACTCTCGGCTGACCTTATACAAGAGGGAAAACAAACCCTGGTTTTTGGAAGCTACGGTTTTTCAGGTTTGTACTACTAACAGATAATAGAAAACGGCTGTTAATTGCCTAAAACCAAAACCCAGGAAGACAAAGAACACAAGGTTTATAGTTCCCCAAATAGATTTAAAGGAATAGAATGTTGGCCAGGACTTTCTACTGGAAGGAGAGAGATGGAGCTAGTTGGTGGGGAGAGCACTAGGGTGAGAACAGGTGGATCTCCGAGAAAGGCCCTGGCCTGTTTCCTGAGCTGCAAAAGCTCAGGAGAGGGGAACAGAGTAAAAGTGCTTTATTAGTTTCCTGTTGCTTCTGTAACAGTACCACAAACTTAGTGGCATAAAACAACATAAATTTATTATCTTACAGTTCTGGAGACCAGCAGTCTGAAAAGGCTCATACTGGGCTAAAATCAAGGTTTTGACAGGGCTGGTTCCTTCTGGAAGCTCTGGGGAGAATTGGTTTTCTTGCCTGTTCCAGCTTCTAGAAGCTCCCTGTGTCTCTCCTGGCTCATGGCTCCTTTGCATATTCAAAAACACCCATGATCTGTGGAGTCTTTCTCACATCACATCATCCTGACACTGATTCTCTGCTTTCCCTTCCACTTTTGAGGAGCTGGTGATTACATTGGGCACACCTGGATAATCCAAAATAATCTCCCTACCAAGGTCAGCTGACTGGCAACCTTAATTCCATCTACGGCCTTAACTCACTCTTACCACGTAACTTAACCATCATAGGTTCTGGAGATTAGGACGTGGGCATCTTTGGGGAGCTGTTATTCAGCCTTTGACAATTGCCTATACAGATTTGGAGACACGTGTCCTGTTTTCCATTTGGCACCTTGGAAGCTAGTCTCCATGAATTCTACATACCAGCATGGGGAGGCAGCAGTTAAGTAGAGGCCAGGGGGGAGGGGCTTGAGCGCTGCCTGGCAGTTCCTAGACCCCAGTGTTCTCTATGCACAAGAGAGCCAGCAAGCCTGGGTGGGTCATAGCAGTTGGGACAAAGTGATGCAGCTGTGAAAGTCACTGTGGATCCCATGATCAGGGACCACATGGAGATGGGAGGCCTCAGAGGATGCCGATGTGGAGGCGTAAGAGTTACTGAGGGCCAGATCAGAATGTTCTCAGAGACTTCAATAGGAGCTGCCGATGTTTGAGTAATCCCACTTTCCGTTACACTAAAAGCCCTCATGGAAGGGGGAAGGAAGAAACCTCTGAACTGACCCCCAGAAATCTGAATCAATTCAGAAAACTGAAAATTCAGTTATTGAGAAAACCTCAGTTTGACTAAAATGGAAGTTTCTGTCACTAGGCTGAATGGGAATTTGAGATAGAAACTAGATTGTTAGAGAAAAATAAAAGAAAGTTCATGTATTACACCCCTGATTCTGTGCTGAGAGTTGTGCCTGCAACATATAAATGAAGACAGTGATGTTGAGTCTACCATTCTCAAATTTAATTGCTATATTTTGGCTTTGGCTTAAGAGCAGCATTTAGAGTGATCTGAGAAACTTCTGCCAGACTGGTGACATTCTTCCCTTGATGCTGGGACCATAGGGGCAGTGCATGAGGGCCTCTGGGGGTCTGATTGACTTTCTGAGTTTGTCACCATGAGCAAGTATTACTAGAGCCGACCAGAGTTCTTGGGGTTATTATGAAGAAAGTTTTTGTCATCAGTGGGCTTGTCATTAAAATCTGAATTAGAAACAAAGTTTGTTTTATATTCTAAGGATGTGAAAAAAATAATTACAATATCAGTAATAACATTAACTAATGTTTATTGAATGCTTACTATGTTCTAGGAACTGTGCTAAAGTACTTTACATACATTATCTCATTTAATTCACATAAGCACTCTGAGGGGAAAGAATGATTATTACCTCTATTTTAGAGACAAAAAAGCTGGGGCTTAGCAAAGTTAAAGTTCCCTGCCTGTGGTCACTCAACTTGTAGGTGACTGGCTTGAACCCAGGTTTCTCTGTCTCCAGAGACTGAGTGCTAAAAAATATGCCAATCATTTTAACCACCTATGGGCAAATTCCCCCTGCTGGAGGGATTTTAGGTATGGCATTTGGCATGGGGAGTGCCAGGCTAATGTCCTGTGAGAGCTCTCTTAGAACACTTTCTTACCCCAGCAACTGTTAGGGGCTAACGACTAGGAGCTTGTTTTCCACAGAGTCAGCTGTGGATCTGGCCTTGGGAAGCCTTGGGGACAGGGATTGGGGTAATTTATGGATCCCTGGGGCTTGCTTGGGCTTAGCTCATGGAGGTGAGAGTGGTGGTGTAGGCAAGGGTGGGCAAGGAGCTCAGTAATACTGCCTTATATTAACCAGACTGACATTTTTTCAGTTTATATTGTCCATGAACTATTATAACATTATTATAACAGAAGAATTTTCTTAAAGATAAAGCTACATATAGCAATATTAATTACAGATACAGCTCATTGGATTCATGCAGTTCCTTCCCAACAATTTGAGGTGATTCTTGTGATCCTGGATCTAAACATGGCATCACTATGGCGTTCTTCACCAGATGTGTTGGTGTAGGATGGATGCTAACCTTCTAGTTATCACATGATAGCAGCAGCAAGTAGGAGACCAAATATCTTATGGTTTTCATAAATAGGAGGGGACATGTTCACCTTATGCTCTTGAACACTTGAAGTTCTCTTCCCATTGTCAAGGGGCTGGGAAGCACTGGCGACATTCTGTCTTTCAGACCCTTAACTCTAGTGGTGGCCAGTCTGAAGTTTTGTCACTCTGCACACTGTTGTCGTCTCTGGGCCAGGCTGTCTGTCGTGTTCAGGGCAGGCATTTCAGTGTTAAGAAAAAAAGGAGGGAATAGGTGGGTTGCTAAAGTCTTGATTTCATATCTGGGCTATTGAATGGGATACAACAGAGGAAGAGAACAGAGGAAGAGATATGAACAACAGATCTGACTATGGTGATCTCAACACTCTGACATATCCAACCACAGAAGGACATGGTCCTTTTTTTTTTTAATGTTAGAGGGAACAGTCAATTCACTGTTATGTAAAGCAGTGCAACTAAATTTGAGGTGTTTGGCGTGTCTTATTCCTCCTTCCACAGAGGAAAGGAGTCTGGAGTGATTCCTCATCCCTGTCAGAGAATGGGATCCCAGGAATCCTCTCTGGATCCTCCCTGGACTGGCCACCTTCTTCCGTTTTACGAATGCAGTATGTTTTCTGTGACAGTGCTGCCACCACCACTGATGACAAAGCTTTGTGAACTGGACATTACAAGTGCTGGGGACATCTCTTCTGGGTCCTCCACCTCTGGTCGGATGTCACCATCTACAGGCCCTTGAAGGCCTGTCTCCTGGGCAGTCAGTTCTGAATCTGTTTCCCCGCACTGTAGCGGGAGTATTGCCTGGTGTCTGGTCAGGGTCTCGTTGCTTTTCTGGGCCTCCAGGGAGTTCTGGTGCATGGAATTCCTGTGAGCCATGGCACTCTTCTGAGGCTCATCAAAGCTCAGTGAGAAGGTGACGGTGCCACTGCCGAAGATGACCTTCGGCTTGCATCTGGGCTGTGGCTGCGGCTGTGGCTGCGGCTGTAGGGACGAGGGCTGCTGTGGCTGTGGCTGCTGCTCTTGTTGGGTCAGGGCCAGTGGCTGCTGCTGCTTTTGCCTCTCGGGCTGTGGGAAGGGGTCTTCACTGTTACGCTTGCTGCTGATGGAGGAGGAGGGTGTGGATCCTGTGGAGCCCCCAAGGCTGTTGGACCGCTTGCGGGAGACATTGCTGCGGCGCAGCGTGGCCCGAGCTGCCACTTTGAAAGCATGAGCAGCAGTGCTGCAGCGCACCTCCTCGATGGTATTCCGTGATGGCTTGAAGAGGATGATGTAGACCTTGTTAAAGAAGATGCAGGCCAGCAAGCCAAAGCTGGCTGCCAGGATGGCGATCACTTCCACGGCAGAGACAAACTTGCCGTAGGTGCTGGCATAGGCTGGAATGAAGGAGATCCAGACGATGAAGAAGATGAGCATGCTGAAGGTGATGAACTTGGCTTCATTGAAGTTCTCTGGCAGCTTCCGGGACTTGAAGGCAAAGAAGAAGCAGATGGCAGCCAGTAGGCAGGTGTAGCCTATTAAGAAGCCCAGTGCCATTAGCGAGCCCTCATGGCATGTGATAAAGATGATCTCATCCTCTAGCTCATGGTTGCGGTAGCTTGAGGGTGGTGCAGTGTAGAGCCAGATCACACAGATGACAATCTGCATGAAGGTGCAGAGGAAGACCAGCAGGAACTGCAGGTTGAGCCCCCACCACTTGCGGTGGAAGCTCGTGGGGATCTTGGCCTCAAACACCAGTAGGACACGGTTGGTTTTCACTAGGATGCATGATATGCAGAGCACGAAGCTGATGCCAAAGGCTGGCTGGCGCAGGCGGCACGTCCAGTCCTGGGGCTCGCCAATGAAGAACAGGGAGCTGGAGAAGCAGCAGAGCAAGGAGAAGAGGAGGAGGTAGGAGAGTTCTCGATTGGTGGCCTTGACAATGGGTGTGTTACGGAACTTGATGAAGACACCCAGCACAAAGGCTGTCAGGAAGATGCCCAGCACAGCAAAGAGGGTGAGCGCAATCCCGAAGGGCTCCGTCCAGGACAGAAACTCAATCTCCTTGGCAATGCAGGAAGTGTGGTTTTCATTGGACCAGAAGTCATCGGGGCACTTGTCACAGGCACTTGCATCTGTAAAACGTTTCAGGGAAGAGTTAGTTACTGTGTGGCGTAGACTAAAATTTGTGAGTGTAAATGTGTTGGTAAGGATACACAGATTATTGGATGTAGTCACTTTAAATTTTCTCTGCTGGTGAAATGATTGAACCCTGACTTATGTTTAATAATATACTTTTATTTAATTTTATGTCTTTTTAATAGTTCTGTTAATTTTTTTCCTCTGTACATGGTTGGGGGTGGTGCTACGTTTCCTTTAGCACTACTTGCTGATGGTTTTTAGCAGAAAATGATCAATCTTGCTGGGTAGGTGGCTAGCTGCCTACATGTAAGGGGTCTAGCATAGTTTATCAACTTTTCACAATATTCACACTCCGACTGACTCATTTTGGAAAAATGGATGGACTTTGTGGACATGTCAGAGCAGACTTCCTCTTACATCAAGGCAGAATATCCCACACAAATGACCTGTGCCTTCCTCGCTCCACATCCATGGCTTTCCAGTGAGGGAGGCTGCAGACTCATTCAGTCAGTGGACATTTATTAAGTCTCTGCTATGTCCCAAATACCATGTAGTTTTGAGGAGTGAAAGGAGCTTGGGCTTTCAGTCAGAGATATGGATGGGAATCCTGGCTCTTCTGTTTACTAGCTGTGTGACTTTGGTCAGGCTCCTTATCCTCTCTGAGCCTCAGTTTCAATCATCTGTGTAAAGGAAGCAATAATTTCATTATCATGGTAAGGATTAAATAATATAATAACAACAATAATAACAATTATAGTTAATATTTATAGAGTGTCTCCAAAATGCCAGTTAAGGTTTTTATTTAGCATTTATCTAGGCTTAACATGTGCTATAACAATATTAACTCATTTAACTCCCCAAACTCTATAAAATAGGTTTCTTATTATTCCTACTTTATAGATGAAGAAACTGAGGTACAGGAAAAGCATAAGTAAGACAGCAAATAAATGCCAGGTACCCAGCAGGCAATATATCATGGTCTATTAGCTGCAGTGTGGAATAGACAGAACTTTGTCTATTCAGGCCTACTGAGCCAAGAAAAGGAATACAATATTGGAGAGTGGTGTCAAAATAAAACGAAAGATGTGTAAGCTTTTATGGTATTACAGGACATCCAATATTTCTTTCCGTCCCCCTCAGTGCCCAGCCCAGCATGACCCTCAGACATACCTTATTAAATGAGAAATTGTGTGAAGTGCTTTCTCATCCTACCCCTTCCACGGACTTCACTGACCCCACTTCTCCAAAGTGGACCGAGCACTGCTCGGAACATGAGGGCATGTTCCTTTACCTGTTTCATCACTGTACTCCCCATCGGGACATTCCACACACTCAAAGCAGCAGGTGGGCTCCCCCTCAATGATTCCTTTCCTGGTCCCTGCCAGGCAGTCTCGACTGCAGTTGGAGAAAGGTACCTAGGGAACCGAGAGCACAAAAGTGAAGGGCTGCAGCTGTGGGATCAGTCTTACAGCTCCTTTGACACAAGCACGGGGAGGAGTTTACGCACAAGGACCAGTACAATAGACTTCAGACCCATTCCAGACAGAAGAAGCACCAGAAATCCTTGTTCCTATTATCAGTGAAAGGGAGGCGAGGGGGAAAAAAGAAAGGGAGAGGTGTCCTTGGGCAAGTGCCTGCATATGTGTGCACACACCCCCATTCATGGGATTCTGGGAAGGTTCATTGTTGCAACTCTACACAGTGACCAGAATCCTCCCTAAATAACCCCCCATTCCATTCCCTCCAAGTCCCAGAATGGGACACCTGTTGACTTTCCATGGAAACAAGATTTTAAGACAAGCTATAAGATATAGGGACACAGAAATACATACAGAGGAATAATCACAAGGGGAGATGGTGAGATGAGGGGAAATTTGTTTGGAAAATGAGACTCTGAACTTTGCAGTGAATTGAAGTTCCTGCAATTTTATTTTAGGCTTTATAGGGTAACTTCTAAGATCTTTGAACCATTCAGCAAGGTAGGCAGGACAGGCAGAGAGGAGCTGAAAGTAAATGGATCAGAAAAATATGTCAAGCAATTACTACCCAAAAGAAATCTTCAATACTGATATTAATTTCAGGTAACATAGATTTATTTATTTCCTTAGTGGACTTAAGGTACATGGAATTTGATTAATCACAACCCTTGGTTCCCCCCCCCATTATTTGTTCATATTTCAATCACTTTTAGCCAGTCATTTTTAATGACAACCACCCAAAACAAAAGCTAGGACTAGAACAGTAACCTGCACCTAACTGAATGCTTTCCTCTAACCCCTTGCTTCCTCCCCCACCATATATTCATACCTGAGATGACCACCATTCTCTGTTTATCACAGGCAAATAACATTAAATGTTTTTTCTTTTAAACAAAAAACATTAAACTTTCAAGAGACAGATGAATCTAATCTTATGTGAACTCTACCAGAGATTAGGAGAAAAAAAAAAAAGGAAAATCTTCTAACTCACTCTTATATAAAAGCAAGTATAACCCTGATTCCAAAACCAGACGAGAACAGTATGAAAAAGAAAAAAATTACAGGCCCATCTTACTTACTACTTTAAGTTGCCTTCAGAAGCAGACCTGAGTTGTGGATTTGTGTACGAGTAATTTATAAGTAAAGTTCTCCCAAGAAACCAAGAAGAGAATGGAGCAAGTCAGACACAGAAGGGAAGAAGACAGTGAGGGTATGATCTTGAGCAAAGTCCCTCAGAGGGTAGCTTCTGCCTGATCCCATAGGGGAACTCTGGACTGTAGGTTATTCCTCAGAGCTGTTCTGACCTGAGGAAAAGGGAGCCAGGGTTTTCATACTTCCATACCACTCATCATTAAGGATCCTTTTAGGGAAATGTAAATTCATAGACTCTCTGCCTTTCTGAGCCCTGTAGGCAAAGTGGGTTCCATTAGCCTGCTGAAAAAGAGTGGTGAGTTCTGTTGGAAGTAAAAATTTACAGAAGTCCTGGAGGTATATGCAAAGTGAAAGGAATCTGAAAGGACCTGAAAAGAGTACACCTATTTTTTTATCACTTGAAAATAGATGAAAAAAACTAAAACAATTAACAAACTCAAAGGACATAAGAAAGAATATATAGCTTATATATATTGGGCTTATGCTAAGCAAGGTCTATAAATGTAATCCACTGTATTAATAAATTAATGGAGAAAAATCATATGATTATCAGTAGAGGAAGAAAAAGCATTTGATGAAATTCAACACAAAATCATGATTAAAAACTTAACTCGAGGGTGTTATGCTGAGCGAAATAAATCAGGCAGAGAAAGACAGATACCATATGTTTTCAGTTATAAGTGGATCAGGACAAACTTAACAGAGGACCATGGGGGAGGAGAAGGGGGAAAATAGTTGGGGAGAGGGAAGTAGGCAAACTATGAGAGACTCTTGAATACTGAGAAGAAACTGAGGGTCTGATGGGGGTGGGGGAGTGGGGAAGGGGGGTGATGGGCATGGAGGAGGGCACTTGTTGAGATGAGCACTGGGTGTTATATGGAAACCAACTTGACAATAAACTATGAAAGAAAAAAACTTAACTGAAAAGGGGAGTTAGAAAGAAATATCTTTAACTTAAAAAGGGTAATATAAAAAATTTTTAGGTAAACATCATTCTACATGAGAAAATATTAAAAGCATTTCTTTTAAAACAAGAATTTCCACTATAACCACTATTATTAAACATTGCAGAATTCATAACTAGTGGGATAAGACAAGAAAAATAAGGGCATAAATATTGGAAAGAACTCAATGAAACTTGTTATTTGCAGATGATATGATTGTCTGCATGGAAAACTTAAAAGAATCAGCAGCCAAACTATTACAAATAATTGGGGAGCAGCCTCAGACTAAAATGTCACAAACTTTTCTTATCCAAGTTTCATTAGTTTTTCTTAAAAAGGCATTTCAGCTTTTGTTTGCTTTGGTTGATTGCCAGATCCTTAAATAGTTGTTTTTGACAGCTTTGTCCAACTTATTGCTTTCTCATTTCAGAAGCTCTTCTTCAGGACAAATACCATATGTTTGCACGTAGAGGAGGATTAGGAGGAACTTGACGGAGGAACAAGGGGGAGAAGAAGGGGGAAATGGTGGGGGAAAGGGAGAGAGGCAAACCATGAGAGACTCTTGAATGCTGACAAAAACTGAGGACTGATGGATGGGGGGGGAGGAGGGATGGGCATGGAGGAGGGCACTTGTGGGGATGAGCACTGAGTGTTATGTGGAAACTAATTTGACAATAAACTGTTTGTAAAAAAAAATTAAAATTAAAATTAAAAAAAAAAGAAGCTCTTCTTTTGTCTCATTCCATATGATCATGTCAATTAACATAGAAGGGCTCATACTATCTCCGAAATGTCTCTTTAAAATTTTTTTAAATTTTTATTTATTTATTTTTTGAGAGACAGACAGAGAGAGAGAGAGAGAGAGAGCAAGTGGGGGAGGTGCAGAGAGAGAGGGAGACACAGAATCTGAAGCAGGCTCCAGGCTCTGAGCTCTCAGCACAGAGCCTGATGTGGGGCTCAAGCTCACAGACCTCGAGATCATGACCTGAGCTTAAGTCAGACGCTTAACCAACTGAGCCACCCAGGCACCCCTCAAAATGACTCTTTAATAAGACTCTTCCCTTCTCTCCCCACCTACCTGCTTGACTTGGAGACATCTTACAAAGCTAACCACATGGAAAGAAATAATTTTTTTAATGTATCAGAAAAATAACTAATCTGACAAGGAGTTTTTAGAAAACTTGAACAGAAGATTATTGGCATTATCTTCTAATGAAAGAGGGATATAAATGACAATATTGGACCTGATGATTGTTAAGATTCTTGGGAGCCTGGGAAGGAAAAGAAAGGAAAAGAGCTAGTGAAGGACATTAGTACATTCAACTATAGTAACTCAGTACCCTCAAAGATTTTATCTTTCCTGAGTTATCAATCGATCTGATCTTCTAAGAAATTGTCCTTTTGATTTATAGGTCAGCCCTGAGCTATTTGGATAACAAGGAACTACCTCTGTGAGAATTGTCCAGTCCCTGCCTTGAGTGATGTTTCTGTTTGCTTAAATAGTTTGCTGTTTGGAGAAAGTTTTAGCCAAGGAAACTGTTAGCCACTTAGCCAAGGAATCAGACTTGTAAAGAATAAGAATTTTTTGAGGATTCTCCTCTGTATACTAAACACTCATGGATTTCACGGGGAACCTTGGCATTGCAGAGTTAGTGAGTTGAAGGAAGTGGACTTATCATTTTGCAAGTCCAGTAGTGAAGCCTAAGGCCCTTCCAAAGTCTAGCACAGTTTCCTGCCTGTGGTAGAGGAATCTGTGGTTCTGATGGACAGCACATACCTCCCTGGAGAATCCACTCCACAGGATTTTCTCCTCATTGATGAAGAGCCTTTCTCCTTTCTTGGCGTAGACGTTGTAATATCCAACTTCCTTAAACACTATGGAGCCATCCTCTGGGGAGAGGTGCCAGTTGATGATGGAATAGTTCCCCACCAGGTCACCACATTCATCGAAAGTCACCTGCTCCCCCATATTGTTGGTAAAGTTTAGGTGCCGTAGGTGCTTCAGGACCTAAAGAGGAACAGAGATTTTGAGTACAAGCCACAGGGCTACCACATATGGTTACATATGTTGTGTACTGCACACGGACAGTAAACTATCTTGTTCTAACAAAGTGGAAGGAACATAACCTTAAGAAGAGGCCCCTTTTTCTAATTTACACTAAGGTACTTACATGTGTTAGCAGCAGCCCTGGTAAGCCATGGGCTTTACTTGATACTCAAATTTTAACTTGGGTGAAAACACTTTCTTGAAGTCAGGAAAGTAAAATGGTCACATGTCACCATGGTCCCTGACCAAATCAAGTCTTCTGCAGGTACATCATCAACTGGTGGTGCCCTAGGAAGGGCAGGATTTGTTTTGTTTTGTTTTTTTTTTTTAATAGTTTATTGTCAAATTAGTTTCCACATAACACTCAGTGCTCATCCCCACAAGTGTCCTCCTCCATGCCCATCCCCCCCTCCCCCCACATCCATCAGTCCTCAGTTTTTGTCAGCATTCAAGAGTCTCTCATGGTTTGCTTCTCTCCCTTTCCCCCACCATTTCCGCCCTTCTTCTCCCCCTTGTTCCTCCGTCAAGTTCCTCCTAATCCTCCTATACGTGCAAACATATGATATTTGTAGGAAGGGCAGGATTTGTAAGCCAGAGCCATTCCTGATGTCTTCTGAGATGGGTTTTGGGGAAGGAGTGGAGGCATGAAGTGCTCCTAAGATCTGCACCATCTTTCTTTATGCTACTGCCTCTGTGGAAGTGTCTTGCTGCCAAAATTCAGAGCGGGTGGGTGGAAGGAAGAAAGAAATGAGGCTATAGGTCAAACCCTCACCATCACTGTTCTAAAAGTCATGGCCAACCCCTTAATCTTTTCAGGGTTTTATATGTCACATAGCTCTCATATAAAAAAGTAATGATAATACTTATTAACCTTTATTAGTCATATTACTACATTTTAGGCACAAATGATAAATGCTTTATATATATTATCTAATCTTATCCTTAGAACAAATAGTACTATTGCCCCCATTTTGCTGATGGGGAAAGTGAGGCATTAACAGAAGTATCTTGTTTAGGGTCACACAGTTAGCAAGTGGTGTAAAGCCTGCACTCTTAATGGCTATGCTCTATTATAGTATCGTTAGGGTCCTGACTTTGCTTCCTGTGTACCCCTCACATGGGTCAGGAGGAGGCAGTGAACACTCAGCCCCTTCATATGGGATGTGCCAGAGGTCACTGAGGCAACAAGAGAGAATAAGACATGGTCCTGCCTGTGAATGTAGGGGTACTCGCTTCTACTGCACCTCACAAGTCACCCTCCTCCAGCTCGGAGTGTGTTTCCTCACTTTTGTAATGAGAGGGCTGGTCCAGAGAGGCTGCAGGGTCTCTGCGAACTCTGGTATGGACTTCTTTCTGTTCTATGGTTTCATGGTTCCTGAAGTACATCTGGAGGCACCTATCCCTTTTATCATTATTTTTATCATTATCCCTAAAAAAAACAATATCTAATCTGACACTGGAGAAAAGTTTGGGTTGAGTCTATCTAATGGATGGCTTTACTGAGGCCTAGACCTAATATCCAGATTAACGTGCATGACAAACTGAGCTGGGCACCTTTAATATTCCACTCCGTCCCAGAGATGACACTGCTTTTTAAAACTATATATATGTATTTGACTTCATTTTCAAATAAACATTTATTGTGAGGAAAATTAAATAGGGAAAAGGAGTCACCTGAATTTGCTTACGAACAGCTCTGGGACAGGTTTGGGGACAGAGTCAATGGCAGACCACGAATGCGCAGAAACATACCACCTTGGGTGCCTCACCTAACCTTCTGTATGTGATTTACTGCTTTAGTGTCTTCACTGCTACCCTGGCAGACTCTGGCTGCCCTGACTTTTGCCCAGACCTATGGGGGAAGATGGGATTTCCTTCCCTTCCTGCTATCTGTTCTTCTGTTCTGCAGTCAGAACTGCTGAGCTATCCTCCAAAAAGATGGAGAATGCATCCTACTAAGGATTCATGCCACCTGTGTTCTCCTGAGCCTTCCTTGATGGTCATCTATTTTATTTTTTTTCCTCCATTTTTACTGAGCTTTTAAAACTGTCTGCAGAGTGGTGTCCCAGGTATGTTCCTTTTTTATTCCTCCAGCTCTCCTTCCTTTTCCTCCATGCTCTTGGAATGACATGGCCTCCTCCTATACAGAGTGATGCACTTCCTTTTTGTTTGTACCCCAACACATCCCTGTCCTGACACAGCTTTCCTTCCCTGAGAAGAACATACAGTCCATCTGCTCTGTAAAGCTGAGCCTCTCTTGCAGGACTTAGAACCTCATCCTTCCACCCACTCTGGAACATTTCTGACATGGTCAGTCTACCCTTCTCCATTCCATAGTCATGCTTTTCCCATATCCTGCTGGGGATCTATCATGGCTCAGATGAAATATGCTTTAAACTTCTCTAGACAGCTTCCAGAACCTTCCATACTTTGGTTCCATGTACCTACCATTATTTGTCAGTGCAAATGTTTAATCCTAGTCATAAAGTTTCTACTGTCCTTGCTGACTCTGTCTTTGCTCTGATGTGGGTAAAAGGAGATGAGAAGAGCGGAGAGGTAGGGAATTACCTTGTATTTACACTTCCTATGTGCTGGGCATTGTACAAATGGTTTACATGCAATTTCTCATTTAATCCTCACAACCACTCTACTATTATATTCATTTTATAGATGAAGAAACTGAGGCATAGAAGTCAAGAAACTTGCCAATCATAAACTAGAAAGTTCTTCAACTGTGATTTAAACATGAGCTTTTCCTACTGCACTATCCTGCCTCCAGTATAAATGATTTAGAGTGTCCATGGCAAATATTTGTCAGTAGTATTTCCTCATTTTATATTTTGAAAAAGCATCATTCTTATTTGAAGAATAATTTTAAAAGCATATATAGCAGTAAGGCTAGGGTATTTAGCAAAAATTTACTTTGTTCTTATTGAGGTTTAATTCCTTGGCTCTCAACATACCAAGCAACAAGCTCCCTCTCTCCTTTTCTCTGTCTTTAAGTTCTCTGCAGTGAATATCTTTAGGCATCGGCGGATGAATAGGGAAGGGAACAGGGATAGTCATTTTATAGTTAAATGGTTATCTTCTACATTGGTCAGACTGGACAGAAAAGTGACTCAAAGACCACTACTGGCTCTAGTCTCTTTATGTTGTTATTGGCATGGGATGGAGATTTCTACCATAATCCTAACATGAAAGAAGAAGCCAATCAAAAATCATTGTCTTAAAATTTTCCACTTAAAAAGTTATTGTAAACACAAGGTGAGATTTGTATGCTGTTAGAATCAGTCAACAAGTAAATATTTATAGACTATTTACTATGTGTTCTGAACTAGGCTACAGTAGTATAAGACATAATAATATAGTCCTCATGGAGCTAACTTGTGGGGTATCAGCTCTAAATACAGCTAAATTCAGAAGAGATTGAAATTAAAAAGGGCTGAAAAGGTCAATGCAGGCTTGAGGCATGGTAGAAATTTGGATTGACAAAGGATAGAAGGAAGGAAGGTGTTAAAAACAGTGGGAACAGCATGGACAAAGATCAAGTTTGGAATAAGCATGAAGTGTTCTAGGGGCAGAAAAGAAACTAGTGTCTCAAAATTTGTGTACGTGCTAGAGAACAAGGGGAAATAAAAAGGTAAAGAGGAGCCAAGGCAAACAGGCCAGATTTCATATTAAAAGGCACAGGACCAGATAATAACAGGTTGATGAGAATGTAGAGAAATCTCCATACACTGATGGTGGAGATGCAAAATGGTGCAGAGACTTTGGAAAATAGTCTGACACTTTCTCAAAAAGTTAAACATAAGTTACAGTAGGGGCGCCTGGGTGGCATAGTCGGTTAAGCGTCCGACTTTCGCTTAGGTCATGATCTCGCGGTTCGTGGGTTCGAGCCCCGCGTCGGGCTCTGTGCTGACTGCCAGCTCAGAGCCTGGAACCTGTTTCAGAGTCTGTCACTCCCTCTCTCTCTGACCCTCACCTGCTCCCGCTGTCTCTCTCTCTCTCCTAGAAATAAATAAAAAACAATAAAAAAATTAAAAAAAAAGAGTTACAGTAAAAAGAGTGGCAATTCCACTCTTATCCCAAGAAAAATGAAAACATATATCCACACAAAAACTTGAACACGAATGCTTACAGTAGTATTATTTGTAATAATCAAAAAGTGGAAACAAGTTAAGTATCTATCAACTGAATCAATGGACAAATATAACATGTTATACCCATATAACATAAAGCCATAAAAAGGAATGAAGTACTGATGTGTGGTACAACATGGATGAACCTTGAAAACATACCAAGTGTAAGAAATCAGTCACATAGACCACATATTTTATGATTCCATTTATACGAACTGTTCAGCAATATCCAAATATATAGAGACAGAAAGTAGACTGATGGTATTTAGGAATAGGTGGATGAGAGAGTAGGGGGTGATAGCTAAAGGGTATGAAGTTTCTTTTTGAGGTGGTAGAAAAGTTCTAAATTGGTTGTGGTTATGGTTACACAACTCTGTGAATATACTAAAAAAGCACTGTAATCGGTGAACTATATGATATTTGAATTATGTATCAGTAAAGCTGTTACAAAAACAGGAGGTATGGAAAGGGATTTCAAATGTCCAAATATGACTTCACTGGTGGAGCTGATATTTAACCTTGATAACAAGGTAACCTTGAGGACACTTGGCATCAATAGTTTACTAATGAGACATAGCAATTCTAGCCTCAAATGGGACAGGGAGATAAGGACAGGCACAAGGTAAAAGCAGTGTAAACATCTTATCCAGAAAGGAAGCACCCAGGATCTTTGTGGCTAGAAATTTTATACCCAAGATATATTAGACAAATCTTCTCTAAGTTAAAGACACTATCTTAGTCCTTTATGTATCCCTAGGGATTTGTAGAGGGCCTGAATTTGAATGGATACTCAAACTATGTCTTTTGAATGTTTGGTTAATAGTCTAGGCATTAAACTAACACTGTTGAATTTGTCAAGTGATGCCCATGATAAGGTTTTCACCAGTCTGAGGGTAAATAAAAAATAAAGTCAATATGGTTTCTATAGCAGTTAAATGAGCAAGTAGTTAGAAAATCAGTAAAGATGTAAAACACTTGAGCAATATTTGATCAAAAGACTTGACCTAACTGATATTTATAGAACACTCAACCCAATAGCAGTAGAATACAAATTCTTTTCAAAGGCACAGAGAATATTTACCCAGATAAACTGGTATTCTGGATCATAAAACCAAGTTTCTATAAACTTGAACATATTCAAACAAAGTATGTTTTTTGACTCCCGAAAATTTAAATTAGAAATCAGTAACAGAAAGATATTTGGAAAATCTCCAGATACTTGGAAACCAAATAACATACTTCTAAATAATGTATGAGTTAAAGAAGACATGAAAAGGAAAGTTAGAATGTATTTTGGATTAAATGAAAATGAAAACATAGCATACAAAAATTGGGGGGATGCAGCTAAAACAACATTTAGAGGGAGATTTTTAACAGTAAAATTACTATATTATAAAAGAAGAAAGGTCTCACATTAATGACCCCACTTTCCAACTTAAGAAACTAGAAAAAGAAGAGCAAATTAAATTCAAATAAATCAGGAAAAAGGCAATAATAAAACTCAGAGCAAAAAAAAAATCAATGGAATAGTAAACAGAAACATAGAAAATCACTAAACTGAAAGCTGGTTCTTCAGGAAGATCAATAAAATTGATGGCTCTCTTCGCAGACTGATCAGAAAAAAATGGTGAAGATGCATATTTCCAAGTTAAGAATAAGAGAAGTGAACAAGGGGGAGAAGAAGGGCGGAAATGGTGGGGGAAAGGGAGAGAAGCAAACCATGAGAGACTCTTGAATGCTGACAAAAACTGAGGACTGATGGATGTGGGGGGAGGGGGGGATGGGCATGGAGGAGGACACTTGTGGGGATGAGCACTGAGTGTTATGTGGAAACTAATTTGACAATAAACTATTAAAAAAAAAAAGAATAAGAGAAGTGACATCACTAGGGATCTTGCAGACATTATCAGGATAATCTGAGAATATTATAAATAATTTAATAAGCAAAATTAGAAACAAATCTATGCCAATAAATTCAACAACTTAGACATGGTCTTTGAAAGACACAATCAAAGCTGTCTTCAAAACTGCCTTCAAAGGAATAGATCTATAAGTATTAGAGGAATTGAATTTGCAGTTCATAATTTCCCACAAAGAAAATTGACCCAATTCACTGATAAATTCTGCCATATATTTAAGGAAGAAAGTAATACCAATTCCACACAAACTCTTTCAGAGCGTTGAAAAGGAGGCAATACTTCCTAATTTATTCTTCGAAGGCAGTATTACTCAGATACCAAAACCAGACAAAGATATTACTAGAAAATAAAACTATTGACCAATCTTTCATGAACATAGAAGCAAAATTTCTTAACCAAAATTTAGCTGTCTACAAAAATGAAAATATGCTGTGATCAAGTAGAGTTTATCATAGGAATGCAAGGTTGGTTGAACACTCAACTACTTAACGTATGATCATCTTGATAAATACAGAAAAAGTAGTTGGTAACATCCAATCTCCATTCTTGATAAAAACTCTCTAGGGGCACCTGGGTGGTTCAGTTGGTTAAGTGGCTGACCTCAGCTCAAGTCATGATCTTACAGTTTTTGAGTTCGAGCCCTGCACTGGGCTCTGTGCTGACAGCTCAGAGCTTGGAGCTTGCTTCCAATTCTGTGTCTCCTTCTCTCTCTGCACCTCCCCTTCTCACACTCTGTTTCTCAAAAGTAAATAAACATTTTTTAAAAAATCTTTAAAAAAAATAGAAATACTCTATGACCCAGCAATAGCATTACTAGGAATTTATCTAAGGTTACAGAAATGCTGATTCATAGGGGCACATGTACCCCAATGTTTATAGCAGTGCTATCAACAATAGCCCAATTATGGCAAGAGCGCAAATGTCCATCACCTGATGAATGGATAAAGAAGATGTGGTTTATATATACAATGGAATACTACTTGGCAATGAAAAAGAATGAAATTTGCCATTTGCAATAATGTGGATGGAATTGGAGGGTGTTATGCTAAGTATAATTAGTCAGGCAGGAAAAGACAGATATCATATGTTTTCACTCATATGTGGAATTTGAGAAACTTAACAGAAGACCACAGGGGAAAGGAAGGGGAAAAAGTAGTTTCAAACAGAGATGGAGGCAAACCATAAGAGACTCTTAAATACAGAGAACAAACTGAGGGTTGCTGGGGGAGGGAGCGGGGAGAGGGGGAAATGGGTGATGGGCATTGAGGAGGGCACTTGTTGGGATAAGCACTGTGTGTTCTGTGTAAGTGATGAATCATAGGAATCTACCTCCGAAACCGAGAGTATGTTAGCTAACTTGACAATAAATTATATTTAAAAAATAAGAATAAAATTTAATGGTTTCTGTATCTTCATATCTCAATAATCCTGTTTATACTCTTAAAATCTTCATTGAAGTGGTATTTTTCCTCTGTCATTTACCTCTTTAACAAAGAGGTAAGGTTCAGCACAAAGTATGAAGTCAGAATTATTGTGGGCTTTTTTTTTGCGTGGGCATTTTCTACTGACTTTTTTCAGACCTCTTCGCTTTTATCTGTGCCTATGTCTCTCCTGTTTTGTTATCCCCTTAACATTTGTCTATTTAACTCCGTTATTTACCATCGTCTCATTCTTGTTATTTGTTCATTTAAAAAGTATTTATTAAGCACCTAATATAGGCCAAACAGGCACTTTTTTAGTGACAAGACATACAATTATATTCAATATGGGCAGAGATGTTTGATATACTCTAATTTGGTTAGTTGTGCCCACTCTTACTTATCTGCACATTGTACTTTGTCTTTGTGTCTATATATGAATCAGAGTTTCATATTATCAGTCGGTTTCATGAATCAGTTGTTTTCCTCTGGTGATCCCCCAGTTTAAAGTTATGGACCAGTGTCTTTACTGTGAAACCACTGACTGAGCAGCCTCTTAGGAGTTAGGAAGCATGTGCCTAAAGGGACAATTTAGCACATAGTTCTTTTAACAGTAAACTTGGTTACTGCCTGGGGGCATATGTGGGCTTTCTTACTGGGGCTAGGTACATGATTTTGGGCAAATTATTTTGGCTTCTCTGCATCTTATTTTCCTTACCTACAAAAGAATAATACTCAAGACTAGTGTTTGCTGAACACTTATGTATAGTCAGTATCCTAAGCACTTTATACATATTAACTAATGTCATCCTTATAATGAACTTATATGTCTCCATTTTTCAGGTGAGGAAAGTGAGGCACAGGCACATTAAGTGACTGCCCAGGTCATACAGTTGTTAGGTAGCAATTGGGATTTAGATCTAGTTAATTGGGCTCTAGAGTCCAAACTGTCAACCATTACATTATATATTATCTATTCAGGTGTAGGAGTCCAATTGGGTAGTCTACTACATTGTCTATTGCAAGTTATAAAGGTTAACTAGTGTGAAATTTAGGTTGAGAAGATGGGCTTATTTTTAAAGTGGGGTCATGGAGATATGTATAATGCTTGTGGCAACACAGGCAGCCTTAATTGGAAAAGTGGTCCATACTAAACAACATCCAGATCTCCATGCATAGCCTGTACTTTCCCACTCCAGGGACTTTTCATTGTTTTATATTTTTAATCAACTTTATTGCAGTATAGTTCACATAGGATAACATATGTCTATTTTATGAGCATAGTTCTGAGTTTTGGCAAATGCATATACCTGTGTAACCACCACTACTATCACCCCAAAAAGTTTCCAGATGTCCCTTCCAAGTTAATCTTCACCCCCACTTGTAGCCCTAGGGAACTGTGGGTCTCTTTTCTTTCTGTCATTAGAGAAAGGGTATCATATAAATGTAATACAGTATTTACTCTTTTTTTTAGTCTGGATTTTTTTCACTCAGTATGATGTTTTTGGGATTTACCTATGTTACCTTGGCATTTGACATTTTCTCCAAGGAACAGACACCTTCCAAAAAATCTGTTCATCCTTCAAAGCCCATCCCAGCTGATATATTTTGTTTTCTTCCTTACTTCAAATTCTAACCTTTAAAGTACTGTAGCGTTTCATCCTTACAGCAGATGTATAAATCAAATCATGAGTATTGAGTTTTCTAGTCAAAATTTCTACCTTGTCTGTTAATAATCGTTTGTTTTCTAAGTCATATCCCTAAACCATCTCTTCAGATATCTTTAATGTTTCTTTTGGCATGTTGACTTTCAGTTTTGCACTTGAGCACTTAATTTTCTATATAATACCTTGTATATCAGTGAAGGTGGAGATGGAAACCATTACACCCTTAAAAGCAATGACAGAGAATCTTTAAATTGATAATCATTGATCCACAAAAAAGCAACATACATTATAAAATAATTTAGATACTTCCCCCAGAGACAACACTCTTCTTTTGCAGATTTAAAAGAGGGACTAATAGTTCCACTAAAAAAGAAAATATAAAATTTATTTGAGATTAATAATCCAGCATAATATGCTTCTAAATTATTTTATTTGGAGAGAAATATGAGGAAAATAAGAATAAATAAAGGGAAGAGATAGCAAAAGAGCTAAAGGAAAGACTGAAACATAGAAGATAATATACAGACAGAGAAACTGACAGGTTCTTAAAGAAAAGTAAACACTAAAGAAAGACACACGAAGAGAGAGACTCTTACTTTACAACGTGCACATACAGAGATGGTCACATATTATCTTTTATGTGGTAATATTTCCATCTTGTGGCCTTTTAGGGTATTCCCTCTAAAGAATTTTAAAGTCAAACTGTTGCTCATTATAAGCATAAATGGGAATCGCCTCTTGGCACATACTCTAATGGTTAATTGAGATAAACCAAAGGCTAGAAATTAAAAACTCTACACTATTGTTTAGGATTTCTAGGTCTTACACATGGCATCACTTAGCACAGAGGGAACAAGGGATGGGGTGTACAAAGCACTCTGTTCACACAGAGGTGAATGAGGGATGGTTTACACAGATTAGGAGTCTTACTGTTTCTTGCCCACTTCCCACACTAAGAGTTTTAGGAAGATCCAGACTGATCCTTATCTCCCCTCCATTTCTTCTGGTGTTCACCCCAATTTACCCCCCACCCCGTCTCTAAATCCCAACAGTACTAGCAGTTTCTGGAAAGATCAATTCCATTTGACTTCTGTTATCACCATGGTGTTGTTATCATGCATACTTATTTTTTGACTACTGAGTAGTTGGTGTAAGGTGGGGAAAAGTAGGAAGCAAGCCTTGTGCACAGTCATCCTGAGAGAAGGAAGAAGGTGGTTCCATATTTACTTACGTGATTTTCCATACAAATTTGACTGTTGGGC